>NC_089884.1:8978706-9281982 GCF_040182565.1 Anser cygnoides
TACAAATAATACTAATAGCATGATGAGGAAAAAAAATTGTCTTGTTCTAAATTACATTTGCATTGATTCACACATACAATTTGGAAGCAAGAGCACTGCTTGTCATGAGCTTTCCTAACGAAGCATTTAGGCAAATGGTGGAAATGCCTAGAAGATGAGCTGTTTCTACCACCTTCCACCCCAGAAGCAGCAAACGCTGCTCACAGTCCCCTGCTGCCAGTTCCAGCATCCCAAGCTGACAACTCCAGGAGATATTGGTGCTCCAAGGTCTCAGGCTTGCCTGACAGAGATCAGCAAAAGAACAACACAATCTCATCCAGTCTTAGAGCTGATGTGGAACTAATATCAAGAGTACAGGTTTAGATTATGCTACTTACCTTGAAGTTTGAAAGAAGGTTTGTAGTAAGGAAAACTTCCCTTTGTTCTCCCACAAACGCTCGGGCTGCACCACAACACAAAGGGTAACAGCAAGCGGGGTTTGCAAGTAGCTCAGTGGCTCCATCCGAACTCGGAAGTTGGGCTGTCCGAACTCAATGCCGAGCTTTTTGAAATATCACTTTTTTTTTTTTTTTTAAACCTGTATTTGAATTTTATGAAATTGCACGCTGGGGCACGAAGTAATGATTCTCTGGGGATTAAATGCTTTTCTAAGCCTAGACGATATTAGAAATAAATTAACATAATTACTCAAAGTTACTTTTCCTCAAACCATTAGCATTGACACTCAAATTAAGATCACGTTTTGTGCATTTTTACCTATTTAAACAGTGACTGGAGGCACTGTAGAAAGGGTTATCACTGACTACAGCAGTGCCGAACACAAATACTTGTGATATTTTCCAGCATGGAAAAGAAGTGAAAATGTGTAGAGCAGCCCTGGAAATGTAATCAAGCACAGCGAGAAGGAGAACTGATCTGTGCTTCAGCTGCTAAGCCAGGCTCTGGCCCTCACTGTCCGCAGACATGCAGCTCCTGCAGCACCGCAGCGACAGATGTTTGGCACATGTAATCCTTCATCCTTCTAATCCCGGCTGAGGGTTAGAATTGATGGACCCCGAGCACGCATAAAGAACTTGGAAATATGTAAATTCGGGCCTGAATAAACAGTATCAAATAAACATATTAATAACAATATGGGCTTTACAGTAAGATTAGCTGCTGACACAAATAACATTTATTCACACTACAGGGAGTGATTCTGAAGAAATAACATGAAAGTGTACAGACAAATGTTGCTAAATCAAAAAGGCTTTGCACAAAGCAGCAAAAAAGGAAAAATGATATGACAAGGAAACTGATGTTTCTTCTTTTTTAACTGCATGACAAAAAATTAAACAGCTATAGAAGCTACAGGTGCAAAGTAGAAAATGGGGATAATCAAATCAATGTTTCTTTTCAAATGTTCACATGTAACTTTTTCTAATACGAGACCTGAATAGAGAGGTCGACTGTTCTGTTACGCACAATGGCATAGTTCATAGCTAAAATCAGGTACAATTTCCCTTTGTGGCACAGAATTACCTCTTTAGAAATGTCACAGCAGAAATAGAGCATCTACCTTCTATTTTTCTCTATGTGAATCCATCACTTTTACATCTGAACACATGCTTAAAATGCTCTAAATTTGTTGTCTAATGTCCAACTACACATGGCTGATGCAAAGCCAAGGCCTTGGTTTCAGCTGGAAGCATCAGGCCTGATTTTTGTGAAGTTTGTCCCCCAAGAAATAAATTACCCAAAGGGGTCCCAGCATCTAGTATCTATTATAGTGACTTGTAATTCATACAGGACGCTGAAACATGACCTCTGTATGAGATTTCCACTCACAGACTGCAAAGAAAAAATGAGTAATTTATGGGTGGGCTGAAAGAAAGATCTGGGAAACGGTTGGTGCAGCAGGATTGTAACGTGCGTGATGGATACAGAGGTGCCGACTGGGCAGAAGGGCCTGGTGCAGCTGTAGGTTCGGGGAACCACCTTGTTTTCTGCTTGAAGTGAGAGACAGATGGATTACTTTGACAGCGGGGATTAACCATTGTGCAGGTAAGTATTCAGAGACATCAAAACCCTGAAATTCACCTTGAATTGTGAAATGTGTTCTGTTACCCTGTTTAGCAGAGTTGAACGCTGCAACAGCACTGACATAAGGCAGCTGGGCATGCTCAGCTAGGAAGGAAAACAGGAGGGTAACCATGGAAAGTATAGATGAGGTTGTATGCTTTTTGCACTTTGTGCTTTAACCTCGCATCTGCCATGCAATATATTCTTCAGATGCAATGGGTATAGCATTCCTTTCATTTGTAAATGGACTAGTGGGGGTTTCAGTGGCAGGTCACTGGACAATGCTTTCTAGTATTTTCACCAAGACACAGTCCAAGTCTGTGGGTGAAGTTTGACTACTGATTCCACAGAAATGACGTATGAAGTTCTTAATTGCTTTATGGTCCCTTCAACCTCACCCTATTTCCACGATAAAATAAAATAAAATAAAATAAAATAAAATAAAATAAAATAAAATAAAATAAAATAAAATAAAATAAAATAAAATAAAATAAAAAATAAAGCAAAACAAAACAGTCCTCAGTCTTTGGCACACCTTATGTTCAGACAAGCCTGGAAGATGATTGAAAGCAAATAAAACTTCCCAGATTTGACTGAATATTCCATGCATTTAGCACGACGCAAGGACTTTTTTCCTTCAGTGGTCCCACAAAGAATACTGAAAGTGAGCTCTGCTTCCTAAAGCGGATGGATAACATACAAGCACAGTACAGTAAACTTACTTTCTCTGCCAGATTTAGCCATGAGTCAGTAGAAGTCTTCTTACAACCCAGAAAACTGTTCTTAATGGCAAATTTTAA
Source organism: Anser cygnoides (assembly GCF_040182565.1). Lineage (NCBI taxonomy): Eukaryota > Metazoa > Chordata > Aves > Anseriformes > Anatidae > Anser > Anser cygnoides. The sequence goes on from NC_089884.1 coordinate 8,981,568, forward strand.
TTTTTCGTCACAGAATTTTTTTTTGAATTTTTTATTGTCACTGACATATAAGGCATTAAATCTGAGTTTCCATAGATAATTCCAGTCAACTCAAGACCAACAACTTCCAAGATAAACCTGCTGACTTTTACAAAGGGCCAGGAGGCAATGTCCTGCTGTCCTTCCTTATGATGTGGTTGTTGTCACAGAGTCACAGAAAACTTGGAAGACCAGACCTCAGTTCTACCAGAATCCACAATCAGGCTCACTAAATTTGGCTGTGGCACTGACTACCTCTCTGTTGCAAAAATACAGCTATAAAATGGGAGCAGAAGTCCTTTTCCATTTCTCAGGAACACTGTAGGAAGGGGATGTACAGTAAAAGCTTATCGGACTGTCAGCCGCCTGTGATGACGACTACACATCTTAGATTGAAAAGGTTCTGCCATTTGATTTGATATTTTGATAGACTGGAGATCTGGTACGCCCCTAAGAACACACTTCTGGAAAGAAAACAGGAGCAAAAAGGATCTGCAGTTACTGAGAGCTGAGGGCAAAAATCACTCTCATCCCACAAACAAAACCCATCTTCCGATTGCAATAGTGTGGCATAACATGCCTCCTGGTTTGACAGTCAGAACTAGGTCCAGCTGAAATCCTCATTATACATAGAGTGAATTTTCCACAAACTGCCAAAATCTGTCAGAACAGAAGAAACACTTTAGCGCACCCACCATAGCTGGGGGAAAAGATAGCGGGCTGCTTCCAGAGGAAAAAAAGTTAAAATAGAGTAGTAAAAACTCTGCTGAACCGCAGTTACGGGGGGATTAGGAGAAGTAGATTCTGCTAGAGTATGACCCAGCACCATGATATTTTTCTTGTCAGAAACCATAATGCAAGGAGTGAAGACTCCGAGTTCCAGCAATGTAACAAAAATTGATGCAATTTCAGCTGCGCGCAGCACTGCACACACCATCTTAGCTGCTATCCATTTCTGTCTCCAAGAACAGTGATAAAACAAAACAAAACAAACAAACAAAAAAAACCATTAAGATTTTCAGATAGTGGGTTTGCGAGATAGGCTAATGAAATTTTTACATACAGCAAAATGATCTGCTCCTACTCGTGATTAAGTCCAAATTGGCACAGAAGGGAGCAGGGCAGCACTCAGCTGGGATGCACATAGAGGGGGACTGCTTTTGCAGAGGTGTAGGTTTCTGTAATATTTGCATTCCGAATAGGCAACATAACACACTGCTAAATTACTCTTCCCGTGTCCTCCAGGTCCTAACAGAGGCAGTACAACACACATTTAATGGAAAAGAAACTGAATGCTTTTATGGAAGGTCTCAGAGTTCAGATCAGAGAATGGCAAAATTCCTTTGATCTGTGGTATGAACCCTTCCAGTTCCCATCTCCGCTGCTCCCCTGTCAACTGAATGTATGGCGAAATGAGAATTGTAATCCCTAACTAGCTCCGATACTGCTTTCCTTAAGAAGCTAGCTTTTTGTACAGTTTTTCGCTTGCCCTGTACAAAGGTTACGGGCACAGCAGCAACAGCAGCAAAATATAGCCTGCTCTAAATCTGGGATGCCTGATTAGTTTCCAGAGACCTTTGAACACAGAGTTTCCATGGTGTTTTGATTTTTCCCTCTGCAATTTTATTACTAACCTTCCTTTATCATCCAACAAGCTCATGACAATCTCAACTTTAGAAATAAGCAGAAGTACAAAACCTCTAAATGAACCTAGCACTTCACATGTCTAGGTTTCAGGTACAATCCTCATGTAAGCACCTAAAAGTAAAACTTTATAGTCTATTTTTTCCCTTATTTGTCAAGCAATAGCACTAATGATTTGATTTTGAAACTCTTATGCATAATAATGAGCTCTTATAAAAAGCCTGATTTTAACTCAAAATAATGCCTGAGCTTACTAACTTCAGAGGAAGAAACAGGGAAAAACTCAGTGGTAAGAGGGACAGTTACAGTGTGATTTGTACACAATATTGCAGTGCTATCAATTTATAATTTCTTTATGAAACCACAAAGAAATATACATTATTTGCCAGAGGAAAGATAAACAAGACAGAGGTGAAAGTGGGAGATCAGAGGTTACTGAGAAAAGAATACTTCAAAGAGATCTGTTCCAGGGAAAGAAGGGTTTCAGGAGACCAGGGCAGGCAGCCTATTGCACGGGGAGAGGAAAGGCAAGCCTGGAACAACACACGTGCTGGCAGGACTTGAGACAAGGGCTTGAAAATGCTCTGAAGAAACGTCCAATAGTGACCAGAGGAGTTCTTCTACAAGCATAAGGATTACTAAAGCAGTTTCTTCTACATATAAATAAGCCAGCAGAAGGACAGGAGAGGCATCTCCCCCTCAGTGACAACTGACATTAGTGGTTATTTTAAGGGGGAAGAGATGTGGCCTCATACTTATCAATTTCAAAAAATTGGATTTTAAATCGGGTTCCAGTTTTCACACATCATTAAAAGCTTCTTAATCACAGCAACCTGCACCTTCTTCTTCCTTTGTTAAATTCTAATGGAAACAGTTTTCCACTTGGTTTCTAGTGAACAAATACATGAATATTTTTCATAGCTTTTTTTTTTTTTTAATGAGCAAAGTATGAAAAGTAAAAAATCTATTTTGCTGGAAATTATAGATCTCAATACTTAATGAGGCCAAATGAATTGTACATCTACCATTTCCAGCATTTAACTTATGTCTTTAGAGAGAATTAGAAGATTTCTACTAAATTCCAAATTAAGGCATTCCAGCCAGCAGTCAATGCTAGTAACCAAAGTCTAGTTTCTTGATAAAGACCAAGTTTCAAGGAGTTGCTCGCTATTACCTATGCCTTTAGCCCTCTAACATCCCCATGCTGCAGTTGTCAGTTCTACCATCTTTTGTTCGGAAGTGGCCGTCAATGTAAATACCTGCAAATCTACCTCTTTACCTAACACACTCAATCAGGAATAGCTGTGTTACTTCAAAAGGCAAAAGCAACACAAACACAACTTTTATTTATTTCACTGTAACCCAACTCCCTCTGTTTACAAAACCTCTTTTTTAATTTCCCCACAGAGCAGGCTCATGGCAATATCCTTCTCACAGGCAAAAAATATTATTGGGCTCAAGACCGTTAACAACTGTTGTATTGCCTTCCAATTTGCTTCAGTGTATCGCTAGAGATGTGATCCTCAACCAGTCTTATATTACTTTTACACCCTGCTTCGTGTTGCAAGCCCAGCAAGTTACTTAAACGACTGCCCAACAGGAAATACACCAGCATTCCCATTGGTGAGCGAACAGCCACCTATTTTATTTATTTATTTACATTTTCCTCTAAGCCCATCGCAGTGTTGGTCGATCAGCTCTGATCAATGCGAAGGTGTCAGCTGAGATGTACGCCCTTTGAAAAGCGGCACTTTGGGGCTTAACAATAATCGGGAGGTCTCCAGCCAACACGTTATTGAGCCTGAAAGCATCAGTCTCAGACCAAATCTGTTTGACCCTTTATTCACATCACTGCAGCAGAACCTTAAAGAGCCTTTTGCAGTAGGAATACTCCTAAATAACACAACTCAGCAAATGTACTCCTTGGTAATTTGACTGTAATCTTCAGCTTTCAAGGTTTTCTTGCATCTTTGTTTGCTGAAAGTTAGGCTGCTATGGGGACTCTATGGAGACACCCCACAAGAAAACCCACCACTACCACCAACAAAAAAATCAAACAAAAAAGCAGAAATCCCATTAAAAGTATCCTCACACAGTCCTTCAAGCACACCTGCAAAACTTTATATCCTTTCTTTTAATTTTCTCTAGAGACTTTAATTAATCACTTATCAGGTCATGAGCCTCTAGAACATTTACAAAAAGAAAGTATTTTCCAGGTGCAGAGGCTTTTAGCTGCTCTTTTTGCTTTCAGTACAAGTCTTTACTAATGCTACTTTGCCCTAGAGCAGAACATATTTGATTCTGTTTAGGTGAAAATCTGTCATGTCATAAGCAGACTCGTAGCCTTTCTGAATATTGAGGTTTGGAAAACAAGTTTTATAATTTCACTTTTCTATTTCTTTTAAGATGAAATCACAGACATTCATTCGGTACAGTAAGGTCTAAATGATATGAAAACACAGAGAAGAGATTGCAGGTGATTACTGAGAACCTCCGCTAGATACGTCCTTTGCATTACCCCAGTACCTCAATAAAAGAGGATTTGGCCATGGTTATACAGAAATTCTACTCTAAGTAAGCACTAAGTGTAACCCATCTCCAAAAGCATGCAGAGTAAATTAGTCATCTAAAAGCTCACATTTTGGCATGGGGAAGGGTAAAACGTTACACTGATTTCCCAAGTGTCTAAAAAGTATATCAAGTAACACTAAAATGAAATTGTCAAACTAGTAAATGATTTTCACTGAGATAATCTTTATACTTAGGAAATAAATATTGCAGATGATTTCTAGTGCAGTCCAGCTCTGATGTGCAATGCTCCTTTAACAATTGTTCCCTGTTGTCACATACTCTATTCTCACCCTTTTTAAAGTTACTTGCTTGCAATCAGCCCTGAAGGTGATATTCATGAGGGTCTGGAGAAGATTTGAGATCGCAAAATTTATGGTGAGTGGACCAATGAATACATGCAGAACGTTTTGCTGCTATCATCTTTATCCTTCCCTGTACACTTCATCCTATCTTAAATCAAATTTCCAATGACGCTCATCGCAAGCTGTAGGAAGAGCCCACTTTGAAATGCACATTACCTCCCTGCTCCTCTACACTTCATGATAATCTGATCCAGGTGGTACAAGAAGTAGAAAACACTAGCGAGTAGTGTAAAACAAGCCTGATTTCTGCATACTTAACTTCATGAGGAAAACATTCTTCTTTCCAGGATAGATGTGCTAGAAACAGAGAGCAGCTACTCAACTAAGTACATCCTTTTCCTTTTTCTCCCTGCATTTGGTCTATTACTCCTCTTTACTATTCTGTATCTAAACACAGGTCCTGATCCTGGAAGGTTCTGCATTTGGACAGAGGCAGCACTTGGATGTAACCTCCCTGTCAGACAGCAGCTGCCTGGTGTGCCCCAGAGCACACACAGCACCCTCCGTGGCAGAGATCTGGGCTGCGTGGCAAAGCTTGCAGCCTGCATGGGAGCGCAGTGACACCTGAGCTGTTCTTTAACCCCTGGTTTTAACAGTTCTCTCTTCGAGGTGTAAGCATTTGCTTCACTCTGCTGTACCACTGAGGACACTGAAAAAAGTAAGAATATATTTTTCTCTGTATCTCATGATACAATGATACAGCATCAATGTAATGTCCTGGAATCTGACCAGCTGCAAACACGAATGTCCCGTTTGTGGATATCCACTTCTCGGTGTCCTCCCTGGTACCTGCCATCTGGGAGATGCATTTGGTCCCCGAGTCCATGAAAATAGCATTACAATTTCAGAACAAATGACTTTAGCAACATCATGGTGGGAACATGACATTCCTAAAATTAAAATATCTGTACTAAATAGATACTGGACATCACAACCTGAAAGTGAACATTATTTCAGCGTCAAAGCAAGCATATACTAAATAGGAAGCTCTCCCCTTAACTATGCAGTGCTTCTCCACACTTCACTTCTCACAAGATCTCACATGATAATTAGTGATGTTTCGGATTATTGAAGCAATTCCTAGTCTGCCCTTCTGCCACAAGAGGGAATGACAATCTGAATCACAGGATTAGGGAGAAGACAGAGAAAAAACTACTCGTTTCAGCCTTCTTCCTTCCTTTCCAGAACACATGCTCCCACTGATTACAGACCTCACTTCTATCTAGTTGCATGTTATTTCAACAACAAGCAAATACTTCATGGCACCAGACTCTGTTAGTAAGGGCTTTTTATTATTATTATTTTTAATATTGTACTGTGTCAAATGCCCTCCTACTGCTTAAAAGCTCACCTTATTGCTAAAGCTGTGACTAGTGGTGGAGAGCAGTTACAGTGCCCCAGTTCCCAGCCTGGTGCCCACTCTGCCAAGGCCAAGCACGTCCCCGTGCTTCTTGGACTCAGCGCCACCCTGTGCAGGTTGGGCTGCGGGCACAGCACCCTCCTCACTGAGTGCAGGGTGATTCCTAGAGAAAAACAGGCTGTGCATTTCTGTCAACGAAAAACAATCAGGATGGCCATTTTGACATTGGGCAAAGAAGGGAGGTAGGGCAACATTTTCAGTAGCATTTTCAGCATTTTTTATACTTTGCTGCAGTTTTCCACCCATGGTGCAGCACTGAACTAAGAGCTGGAGGGAACAAAGGAGCCTCAGTCCCCAAAGAACAGCAGATGAAAAATTAGTTTTCTTATTTTTTTTCAGTTTTGATTTTTCCTAAGTCCTGTGTCAGAAAAACCTAACGGGAGAAGCTGATGAGGCAGGCTGGGGGTGAAGCAATCCTATGCTGAGGAATCAGAGGGTTTACTACGGAATGTGGTACAGCAGCCAAGCTCCACGGCACCAGTTCAGAAAAACAATTATAAACATTCCTAACCCCATCCCTCCTCAGGAAACGACTTAATAAGGTGCTCCTCTTTAAAAATATACTGTGCTCTGGGATGTGCATTTCCTGGATTGCCGACTGCATCTGGAGATAAGATCCATGTGAAATAACACGTCTCTCACCAGGTCTACAGAAAAAAAAAGTTTTTTTTGGAAGGTTCAACAAAAATTAGTTATTATTTTTATATTTCTGGCAAAGAAACATAAGAACTGCGATTCAAAGACACCAAAAGAGGTAGCTTGTATAAATGCTTCTCAAACAAAGCCTTCAAAACCAACCACATGTGAACATGCTGGTGTGAGCTGCATGTCCTGCCCAGGCTGGCTCCAAACCTTTGTCCCTTCACTACGCCCTCCCAACCAGGCCAGTTTCAGTCAGAGCACAATGGCAGCGAACACCTCGATGCCTGGAAGCAGCCCACGAAACAGCCTGCGAGAGCTGCAACAAGAGCACGGCCATGGTACTGCACAGAGCCATTTGGGACTGAGGCACTGGAGCTGTCCCCATCACACCGAGCCGCCCAGAAGCACACCACCAAGCAGCCCAAGCCTCTTCAGATCTTTATGAGTTTACGCATAGGTAAATTGACTTCATGTGGTACAGCCTCCGGCTCCATTAGGCTCCACCTCCCTGTGACCACATCTGTAAACAACATGATGGCTCCCAGCCATTTTCATACAATTTCTATTAATTGCAGATTTAGCAACAGAATTCCAGAAAGCCACAAAACAGTTGGTGCAATATCATCTGGGGGCCCACTCCATATTTTCAAAACGCACCAGGATTTTTGATGTTCCCTGAGGTACCAATGCTATTTCTACCTTGCCTGGATGCCAGTGCAGCTAGTCACACACTTTACAGGGACATCGCGCTGATAAGGAGCAGAGACATCCAGAGAGAGGTTCCCCTGCACCGGCTACTTCAGAGGAGCGGTGAAGAAAGCCAGGGGAAAGGACTGACACCTGGTACCCCACAAAGGGCAGGCTTTTAGGCAGAGGCACCATGAGATGTGCTGAGCTGGTCAGGTCTCCGCAGGCACCGGCCACCACCTGTGAGGTGCTGTGCCAAGGGGAGCACTGCAGTGGGCTCAGCGGGCTGTTCTCTCTCTCTGCCTAATTTTTTCCTGTTTTCACACAGACAGTCTGTCTCCTTTATCCAACAAATCTATCATTTCTAGTAAAAGCAGAAGCATGAAGAATTTATCGTGAGAAATGCTCGGGTCAGTTATTGGAAAACTCCTACCAAAAATAAGGACATGAAACAGCAAAGAGGGAAAGAGCACTTGGGGGACGGGTTTTTAAAGGGACTAAGGACCCAACTCCCACCAAAAGAAAATGGGAATGAGGAGCCCAGGCACTTCTGAAAGAACTCTGCCCCTAGTTTTCAGCTGCATAAAGTAAAACGCCCTGTGGTAGTAGCCTGGGTAGGGCACTGCATCTGAAAGCACCATAACTCGGTGTCCTTTGATAGCTGAGGATTTTGCAAAAGGCTAATCCTACTCCCTCAAACATAAACATTGTTCCTCCCTTTAATATGTGTATCCAAAACTAAGATCAGGCAGAGTACACATGAAAGCCAGTCAAGAATTTGCAGAGGCTACTGCTGTCTGTGTGGGTGCGGTGGGAGCTTTAAGCCAAAGAGAGTCTGGGTTGGAGTACATCATAAAAAAAAAAGAAAAGGAAGGAAAAAGCTGAGAGCAACTGCAGCTCAGTGAACAGGCACAGGCAACAGAATAAGATTCAGCTAAAAACCCAAAACTCTTGAAAAAGCGTAAAAGTTTCATCAGATGGTGCACTTTCATGAAGTGCAGAATAGTTAAAAAATAATAATGATAAAAAAAAGCAAGAATAAACACGCATTTTATGGTGTACTTTTGCTTTTAACTGTAAAACAGAACTTCCGATCTGTCTTCTGCTCTGACACATTTCGAGAACGAGCAAATAAAAGGAGAAAAACGGAAGTCAAAATGAGAAAGAAGGCTGACTTCAGCCTGCAAACTGAGCACTACAAGAGACGGATGTGGTGTGGGCATGAAGTCAAATTGCAGCAGAATAATGAGACAGGATTTTCTTCTGGAAATAAACACTGAAGAAAAAAGTGCAGTTTCTCAAAAAAAAAAAAAAAAAGAAAAGGAAAGAAACGGTACTGAACAGCTACAGGAATGCCTGAAATGAGACATCCCTGTACAAGAAACATAAAAACCCTAACAGCTTTTTATATATTTATAAAGAAAGTGACAGAAAGGCTAACCAGGAAAGTCCCAGTGTTACTTAGGGAATATTCACACAGCTCCTATTAGCTGTTGTTTTCCCACACTACAGTCTTCAGGGGAATTAACACATTTCCAATTGAGAGAAAGGAAAAAAAGACAGTTCGTTTATCTGAGGAAGTGTACCCATCTTATCACGGTATCTGAGTAGATCAAAGTCCCATGACACCCCCACCCAGTACTGGCACCAAAAAATGTGGACCACCCAAAGAAACTCTTCATTCCCTCATGTAAATTAAAAGGTAAATAAATGTTCATGGCATCACACCTTTAGCAATGTTTTGCTGCAGTGCTGACACAGTGGCAATGAACCTGATTTAGGGTGATACTCTCATGAGCAGAAGGAAATAATGGGCTGTACAGCCAAGCCTGAGTCCACACCCCCTGCTCAAACCTGTATGGCATACTGCGCTAAGAACTAGGCAGTAATGCTTAAAATACCTACTCCTGCTTGTCCCTGCGCTTTTCAATCTGCTCGTATGGATTGTGCCTTGTTTGACATCTTTCAGCTGAAAAGGATTCCCTAACTTTTTATTTTCCACATACCATTCGTATGTGGCTCTGTGTGCGTGTGTGCACACATATATAAAAACAAGGCCTTCACAATTGTCTGGATTTTCAAGGGATCCTAGGAGTGTCAAAGTCAATTTTTAAAATGCCATCTCAGCTTTTCAATCACATGAGAACTGCCTAAAATGCGACTCAGCCTTTAACTCTATCTCCATAAAAAATCTCCAAGTAAACTCCATTTTAAATTAATAATAATAATAATAATAATAATAAAGCCCATGGGCTGACCTGCACGACATGACAAAACCAAGTTTGGTTTATTCAATTACCTGCTCGTTTGAGAGATTAAAGCAGTTATCAACGCTGTAACACAGATTCATAATGAACAGCACGCAGGGAGGTTGGACTATACTGACTGTACCTGGAAGGCACACTCCAACTCCTAGTATTTGATGTTACTCCAACTAAATAGGAATAGCAATAGTTAATTAACTTCTCTGATTCTCTGAAATCTGCAAACCCAGGGATTAAATCTGTAAAGTGCTAGGCATCTTTTGCTCCGAGTGTAGCCAGGATGGAGTCCCAGAAGACCATTAGGTAAATTTGAAGTAATCTTACATAATTAATGGAAAAATCCTGTGACTTTTGGACAGCAGGTGGGTTTATGAAAAGAATCTCATAACACCACCAGAAGCCAGTTGAGAGATTACAAGTGCCATAATCTGCTCTAACAGTCCTTTAACTCCCGTGTGCTGAAATTCTAACCAGGGAATGAGATGGAGGTACGTCTTTATGTCTTTTAAATTGTCATTTGATTAAAGGTAAGCAGCTGCATCATCTGATACAATACAGTGCTCACGCTGGGAAGTCACGAATGTAAACCGTGCTCTATTAAACCAGTTAGAAGCTGTTAAAATGGAGAGTGCTGCTGGCACACCTTTTAGAGCAAATGCTAAAATATTCATCATGTGGGCACCTTAAATGAGTCATTTTAAAAAAGATTTATTTTTCAATCTTTCTATAAACAAGAATAAATCAAAACAATTCAGTCTTTCACCCCACTGAGACAAACTAAGTGCAAATGCTGTTTCAAAGTTAATTGGCTCTGAAATATTTAAGTCTGGGGAAAATAATTTTGAATGACAGAACTTTAGCAAAGCATCTATATTTATTTCTATATCCATCATATTCCTTTACATTTGTAGCTCATGAAGCATAAAAATATTTTTAATAGGTTAGCGCAACTACATGCAAATGCTAGAAAATGTGTTATTCCTCATATAAAATCAGGTTAATATTTGTCCTTATTCTATTGCAGAAATAAAATGCAGAGATATGAACAAAAGTGAAATGTAAATGGTGTAAGTGTGGCTGGTGACAAAAATTAAAGCTTTGATCTACCGCAGTTGAAATGGCTTTATTGAGGCTATGCTCGTGCGTGCTATAGGAACCAAGTAGCACTGTATAAACTCATCTACTACTTTTGAAGCAACTTTTCTAGTGCTGTTTGCAATTGTTGGTCTCAACTGAAGTCAAATATTGATCTGAACCATGTAAAATATAACGAATGTGCTTCAAATAAGGTACTGGTTATGTGGGAGAGGGCAGCCGGGGTGCCATTTGGTTCCTGAGCGTGCCACCACCCCAGCAGCACGTTGCTCTGGGAGGAGAGCACTCAGCTCTCGCCTGTGCCGAGGGGTCCCCGAGACCCATCATGGGCATCCAAAAGGTCAAGCTGCCACGTCGGGCCCCCAACACAAAGCCCCCGCTCCCCCTGACCGCGCAGACCTGCAGCTGGCAAGCTCAACCGTGGGGGTCGGCTGGCAGCGGCCAGCCCGTGGAGAGCAATTTGCGGGGCTGTAATATGTGCATTGAGTGCTCCAAACACCCAGAGAGCACCCTGGATTCTTTGTTTGCTTAATAAGAGCAGACAGTGAATGGCAGAGAAAATAAGGATAATTCTGCTGATATCTTTCTCTAAATTCTGTCACCTGCATTGCAATGAGCTGCAGACGTTCGTGGCAGCTCTTCCGGACAGCCCGGGATTGTGCCTGTCTGCTCTGTCTCTGGTGGCGGAGACAGGTTTCTTGCCTTCCTCCTTATGCTAATTAGAAGCATGCATGCTCTGCTGACCAGACTATGATTGAATACAAATTCTGCCTACATCCCTTCTATCAATCCCTGCGTGCTCTCTTTCTCTCCCTTTTCCCTTCCATCCCCAGTCACAAGATGCTTCAGGCAAAAGGCAAGAGCATTGTAATAAAATGACATCTCCAAACAGAGAGCTTTTTTTTTCCAAGGCCCCTGGCTATCTCGGTTTCATTACATTTCTCAGGAGGGGGCATCACTCCCTGACAACTAACATCTGGCCCAAGAGACCTCCTAATTTAAAACAACAAACTAATTATTGTCACCTACTCTTTCCTGTAGCTTTTATCTTTATTTATTTTTTCCTGGAAGAAATATGTCAGCATATTTTTCATTTGAACTACTAATGCTCTGGGTTTTTTCCCCCTTAAGTATGCTTAACTTTCTTCTAAGGGGAGGAAATCCATATTTTATCAATCAGTTTCAATTACCTACTGTATTTCACTCCACAGTGCTGAATTATGAGTTGGAAGAATGTCTTGATTAAAGACCTTACCAACATCTAGATATCAGAGTAACCAATCTTTCTGCCCGTGTGACATGTTATACAGAACACTGGGAACTGACATTATGTTAGATTTTCGTTATTATGATTTCTTTTTAAAGTTCGAGCTATCGGTCTCTTTGTTACAGCATTGATAAAAGCAATAAGGAGCTAGAGGCATTTATTTAAAAAGTGATTTTTTTTTTTATTATTTTTCAGAGTATTGTAGGAGATACCATGCCAATTTAATATCTACATGGCTGTTTTCTACTGGAATAAACACTACATTCATGACTTTGACATGAGAAGTTGTAACCCTTGTCTTGCCACCAATTTTCTTTGCCTCTATGCTAAGTTATTTACCAAAATTGGCTCTCCAGCTTTCCCATCTTTAAACTGAGGTTCACAGTACTAAACTTACTGGATGCAGTGTCCCTTAGTACTTAAAAACCTGAAAAGATTTAGAAAAAAATGAGCATGTTATTACTGCTAGAGACAAATTCCATTATTGTATATAGTAAATATTGACCAAGATTTACCATATAGCTACAGCTGAGAAGTTGCTACTTACATTTGTTTCTAGGGTTTGATGGGGAAAGATCAATGTAATCAGAATATAATAATAGAAAATGAAATCAAGGCTCGATTTAAGCTAATGCAAAATTTTAATTGATAACCATACTGTCAGGATTTTATTTTTGATCTGGCATAGAGCCATGATCCCATGCCGAATCAATTTCTAGAATGCCATGGACACAGAAGCAGCTCCCATTGCTTGGTTGTTCGGTATATATTATCTACACATAAAATTTCCCAAATAATTTGGCAGCTTGGGTGTTCATTCCTGAGAAGTCATCCATCCCACCCACAAAACACTGCAAGGACACAGCTCTGGATCACCCTGAGAAAAATACTGTAACCAAAATCCAAAAATATTCCAGTTAAGGGAAAAAAAAAATCAACAAAGGTTCTTTGCCATTTAATCTAAGGATAACTACCATCAACACGAGTTTTAGAAGAAAGAAATAATTATTCTCCGTGACAATAAAACACTAACTTGATCTCACAAAAATGAACAGCTGAGCAAAAGAACAGGGAAATTAGAAGAAAATTAAACCTTAGGCTTCTGAACTTAGTGGGAAAATAAAAGTGGGATTGATCCAGTCTTTTCTGCTCCTGACTACTGTCACCAGAACAGCTATTGATCAGCTCCACAGCTATGGCTCTGCATAAACTAGTGTAGGCTAAGGAAAGGCAACGCCAGCAAGTCACCAGCAGTGTTCGTTAGGGCTGATTTATTTATTTATGGTCACATACCAGAGCTCCTGCCCTTTGATGCAGACCAGAGCTGCTTCTATAAGCAAATGCTTAAAGGCAGACAGAACTAGTAAATACCCAGCCTCAGCCTGCTCGGGCTACGTGAAGGCTGAAGGCAGGCTGCAGACTGCGAAGAAAGCTGCTGGACTTCACCTCGCACACTAATTCGGTACCGCAGAGCAGGCTCCTGTCTGATCTGTTTCTACAGTTGAGAACAGGAGGTTTTTGGCAGAAGGAGAAAATGTTTTGAAAGATATCCATAATCTAGATAATAAAATTAAATAAATAAATAAATCATTTTGTTTGCCTCCATATTTCCACTACAGAGAAGATAATGAAAGAGCCATGACTAAATTCTCTCTTTAAACCACCTAGTTTATTGAAGGTGAGCAGGCTCCTTGCCTGGTGCTCTGCAGGAGAACAATAAAGGGCTCATTGAAGTTTAAACTGGATGTAGAAGTCTTTAAAATTATTAATATTATTCTTCTTTATGAAGAGCAATTTTATCAGCACATCTTTATTCTAATATCAGGAGATATTACCTCAGGTGATTTCACATTCCTCAGTGAGGTTGTTTGCAGGTCCCACACACCGACGGCGCGGGGCTGAATTACCTGCTGCAGCCAGACTGCCACGCCGTGTTTCTGCATTTCTGCATCCCTTCAGCAGAACACACTCTGCAAAGGAGCCAGCATGGGGGCAAAAAACCTTGGCAGATCACTCCATCAATCACACGGGGGTCGGGCTGAGGGGTGGTTTACAGCAAAATGAGTTTTGGATATGATGGGGGAGATAAAGAATGTTATTTTAGGCCCAAGAACTTCAGATGCAGGGAATTCAACAGGAATCTGGGGCTGACCACATGCAAGCCAGATGGCAATAATTAAGCCAAGGCTTTCAGGCTCCCTTTGACTTCCATTTAGTGCAGCTGGATGGAATACCAGTTAATACCAGATAACAAAGGGCAGGCAATGCCTCTCTGTTCACTGTCTCCCCACCTTTCATTGTAGAGAGTGGATTTTAGCACGGGTAGACCTAAGAGTTAATGTGACCTTATTTATTGTAATACGGTAGTGAGGACCTTCCTTGCTCTAAGTACCTTAGACACCCAGAAAGTCTCTGCCCCAAGCTGCAGTTCACACACCTCCCTTTTCTATCACCTAGTTATGTAGTGACAAGGGCATAACACTCCCGTATCGTCCTCATGCAGCTCCATGCAGACCTTGGATCCCAGGGAAAGGCAGCCCTGTGCTCACGTCAGGGAACGATCCAGCATTTTAGGGCATGCTCAAATTCAGATGCTGCTGGATATGGTTTCTAAATACCCCAGGGACTATTTAGGACAAGCAAACCAGATTTCCCTCATGCATATTTGAAGTCTAAGTTGAACTGAAAGGCAAAGTGAAAAAAGACATAATGCAGTTGTTTACTTAAGATGTACAAGTGCAGGAAGTTACTTTATCATGTCCTAGATGGTGACATTGAATTCCCCCGAGTTCTCAGCATGTTTGCCTTGCCTTTGGTCTGTGTGATTTGGATATAAGCTAGTTGTCATTTATAACACATCCAGTTATCTGGCACACACCAAAATGATCTTTGACTTTTTTTTCCCTCAGGGGGTTTGCTTTTGGCTCCTGACAGCATGACCTTGAGAGCAGTCCCAACTAATACATTTAAAATACTTAGTGGCATAAGTTTAAATGGATCCTGACTATAACTCTTGCAACAGTACAATTATGCATCTACTGCCGTTTCTTCTTGAAGGAGAATTGTAACGTGGCTGTTACTGATCAAATAGCTCTGAGCTTTGAAATACACTGAAATTCATGTTGTTTATTCTATGCACATAGCTTAAACATTAAGGGACAGACAACATGAATAATATTGGAAAGAAATAAAACCAGAAGATGTATCCCAATCAGAGCAGTCATACTCAAATCTAGGAGATGCCATTAAGAAAATTCAGTAAGAACTGTGTTGCTGCTCATTTTCACTTGAAAGGTGCATGGATACTGGAACTATGAGAAGTCCTATGATGCAGAGAGGAAGGTAGAAATAACTGCTGAATATTCAAATAACCCCATGTACCCTTTATCTGTCATTTCCTGAGGCCAGATCCCACAAGGTACTTAGCAACCACTCTTTTGGATGACATGTACACCCCACTTTCAAGCTTTATTAAATAGCTCTGAATAGAAAACATAAAACATAGCAATTAATTACCTATTTAATGAACATGGTTATCAGTAAATATGGTGTGAAAGCATCATTAAGTGGCACCCTTATTTCTGCATATGTTTTAAAAGGAGGTGAGAAACACTAGCTGGCATTTGAGAATAGTGTTACTTCCAGATTTATGTAGTCTAGGCAAGAAATAGACCACAGAGAAATGCAAAGAGGATGCAACAGCAAGAAAAATGAGGAAAAAAAAATCCATAACATGGAAATCTTTACCATTTCCTACAGCTCTTCAATTCTCAAACTTTCGGTTGACTACCATTCGCTAAGTAAGTCCACACAATTCCTATCAGATACTATATAATAAGGTGTTATAGAATATATGTTTTATAGAGTATGTGCTTTAGGAAAAAAATAAAAATAAAAATGGTTAAGAACCAGTGAGGAAGACAGGAAATTACAATATACATTACCTATATCCTAAGGCTTTTCTGTGTGGGTTTAAGATGTTTTCCACACATATTTACAACATCCACAAGAGGACTTAGTGCATGCTAGGAGACCAGAGAAGAGGGAAATACTACAGCATCAGGGGGCCATCAGCCTACAAGGGGAATGGAGACAGCAGATGGACAGAGCAAAATGCTATCCCAGGATGAGGAGCTGTTTTAGTGGTCTCCCTGCAGACAGGCTAGGCAAGAAAGAGGGATTTCTGTCACATCACCTTAGCTAACAACCAGACCATTTATGCCTCACCAATTCAAAATTATCAACCTTCCCTTTCCTCTCACAATCCCTCACACGAGCAACCTTCACTCTCAGGATTAACCCCTCCTACCTCAAGAAGTGCTCACTCGGTACAAGTCTCTGCATGGTGGGATCCTGTGTCACAGAGAAATTCTTCCCACCATTTCACACACAGGCTCCAATGTGCTCCTGTGACAGGACACTGCCCGTTTGGGAGCAAGGCAGCTCATCCCACTAAAATGATTTGTGATAAGCATCCCATAGCATGTTTAAACAACCTCCTCTCATTCTCTAACAAGCTTCTAAAAATAACCTCTTGAGATTGACACATGGGGAAATTATTTTGAACTGTAGCTGATGTGGAAAAATCAGTATTTGAAATTGTGTCATTCAAGAGATTATGGCTATTTAGGTATTAGTTTTTACTAGCATAAAGGTACCTTAAAGTAAAAGGTAGGAACGTGACTGAAAAATAAGCCAAGTTACGGATTCAGAGCAACCTGAAAATGTGGGTTACTTAAACCTCTATTTCTTCTGAAAGTTTGATCTTAAGGAAGTTTTATACTTCTTGTCTAAGAATATAATGGTTGTCAGCAGCAGGAGAATGTACATATCATCTTCTGAATATCCCTGGTACCATAGACCTGAGTGCCTGTAAGCTGTCCCCATCTGCCTCTTCTCTTCTTTTCTTCCTCCCTTCACTGCATCTTTTCTCTTCCTGAAACTCTGATATTTGGAATCTACGATAATTACTAGAGTCCTGGCTGAAAATAGTGACAGAGACTTTTCTTCCTCTTTGCTACAGCCAGAGAACCAAAGGAGAATGGGGTTCTTCACTCCATGCCCTGCCCTCTCTTTCCCCACCTCCAGTCCCTGCACTGCCCTTATAAATGCCCCGTTCACACAGGTAATTCAGCACAATGAATTTCCAAAATATTTTTGACCTGGTACTGAAATGTGCTTCCCCAACTGTCTTCTTGTGCTAACCCCCCATCACACCTTTGCTAAATTTCTAGATGTATATATTTTTTTGCTTTCTCCCATTTCGCCCTTTCAAATATAACATCCTTATGCAACCCCCTTCTTTGCAGCAGTCAGTTCTGGTATGAAATGATTCGCCTGAGAGATTGTTCTGCTGTTCAGTGCCACCTGCCCTTGAATCTCCACCTCATGCTCTACATGCTCTGAAATGATCTAAACATCTTTTAAACCAACCTATGAGAATAAAATAATGAAAAGGAGGTAGAAACAAGACCTGTCAGGCACACAATTCACCCCACCTGGCTGAAAAACACTTTCAAGAACACTAAAAATGAACTGGTGGCAGAAGCAGAATCACACCTTTCTCTGATGAAGAATGAAGGACATAGAACCAATTAGAAGCTAAAAGGAAAGAAAGCCTGCAATTACCATAAATAAGTGTAGGTTCACCCAAATCCCACATGCTTACCCATTCCCATATGTTTTCAGAGATAAAGTTTCTGCAGAGCACAATACCCATGTTTTTTTGTCACTGAGTTAGAGTTGCAAATAAGAAGCCAAATGCTGAGCTTCTTCCTTGCTATTTGCAATAGCAAATTGCAATTTGCAAAAGTTTTTTTGATAACATTTGGTGTTAATTGAACTTAAAAATGTTAATCTCCCAAATCACTGTGATCTTAAAGACACATGTAAATTATCTCAGCATGTAGGAGAGCAAAAGCTCAGATTGCATTGAACTTCTCAGGATCTAGGCCCTTTCAGTATACTGCTAAGGACATAGGGTGATTTACTGGTCTTGACGTTTTTTGCTTGTGTAAAAATTAAGAAAGCAAGCATATACTATATTGAACATACACAGATAACAGTTTTAGATGCTAGAAACAAAAATATATATTTTCTAACTAAAACTATAGCAAATTATTTTATGCTTTCAAAGGTGGACCAGATTTTCAGTTCCAGAGACTGATCTACTTCATTTATCCACAAAACGGTGGATACTTCATGGTATAGGAACTGTCCTCCTTTATGAGGTATTAGCCACGTAAGTAGATTTAACCACCATAAACACAACATGGAGAAGTCATCACTCAGTCAGGAGCAGTTTGGACTGATAATCCCAACAGCAAATGAGAGATTGGTTACCAGGAATCTCATCTATTAAGAATTAACCAAGCCTACCTACAACCCAATTAGCACAATTTCACTGCAGTGAAACAACATGGCCTGGTTAGCAGTTTGCCTATTATAATAGTTATGAAAACCAGATCATTTTCCTTTTCTGCTTGAGAGAGCAGCACACTCTCCATTTTTTGCTGATCTCTGCATAGGCTTCCATTCTAGCAGAACTTTATCCGTCTTACCTATTCCTCTCGGTCTGTCCAGCTTCATTTCACTAGCTCTTAATCATCTTCCTCATTAAATATAACATTTGCATCATCATTTGGGAGACCCACATAAATTTTTCCATATTTTTTTACACTGTTTTTCACTTGCCATTTCACGACTGCGCTCAAACGTCAACATTTATTTTCCTATACTTCACTGCAATCTTACATACTTCAGCATCTTATTACTATGTTTCTACATTCCATCTCCTCCTGTTTGGAAGACAAAAAAATACACATTTCCTACAGCCACTATTGCCTGGCTCTAAAGCTGCATATGCTAGAAAAACAATCCAAATTTAACACATATATATATGTATATAAATATGTTTAAAATAGTTTGGCTTTGCATCAGCCTAGGATGCGCCCAACCTGTAACCTCCCTGATCTACCCATAGAAACTGCTGTTTATTCTCATCCCTCACAAATCCACACGAGTACAGCTCTTGATCTAGACACACCTAATGAAACCAGATAATATTTCACTCTCTATACAGCCCTATTAATTCCTGCATGTTCAGACTAAGGTTATAGGAGTGGTCCTTTTATTTTTAAGCTTCACGGGAAAGGTTCAACGTTTTTATCATCTCTATACTGCTACGTTCACTCCAGATTGTAGGACAGGATAAGTAATAATGGCTTACTTGTTTCCAGAGATGATAAAAATAAACGAGTAAATAAATAAAAATTAAAGGTTGAAAATTAGAACCACATAAACTGCAGAAATCTAGAAATCAGATATGATTCATTCCAGCAAGATATTTTTCTTAAATTTATTCTATAAGAGGATAATATCTGAAATCATCATTAAAGTTTCTGCAGAAATCCAGATTAGATGCATTTATGCAGAGCTTGGCAGATGATCAAGCCTAAAAATCCTTTGAGATTCTGAACATTAAAGCCAGCTACAGTTTTCATAAGGGTAAAATTAAAAATATATTTTATGTTACAGATATAGTGCAGATTAAATATATTTTAAGATAAATATATTTTTAAAGATTGTAAGTGAAACTCTCTTTTTAATAGCAAAAGTGGAACAAAAGGTACTTCAAGTGCTAGAGGGCTATTCACATTGTCTTGTGAAACTGCCACATATCTACCCCCTTGAATCAGGATTATCTTCCTTCTCTTTGAGGGGATGAGAGGCAAAGGCTGCTCTTAAGGCTCTTGCAGTGTCTGGGCAATGTCAGCAGGCATTTGCAGGTATACAGAAAAGGCTCAAAGACGTGTTTAATTTAGCTGCGGAAACAAGCTGGCTGTACCCAAATTGTGACACAGGCCAAAGACACGGCAAATTGTTCAGTGCTTGGCTCATCACCTTTGGTAGGGGGGCCTTGGTACTTACATGCTGAGCCCAGTTCTACTAGCCATAATTCGTGAAGAAAGACAAAGCATAGATGATGAAGCACAAACCCAAGAGCATAACCTGTAAAAGGAAGGCTTGATTTATTCAGTCTATAAGCACATAAACACACACAGACCCACAAATATAGGATAGTTCTTCTAATAAGCACATATAGCAAGAAAATTTCAAATTAAAATTAAGATAAGGCACACATTACTTAGCGAAGGTGTGTAGTTAACCACTGGAACAATTTGCAAAGAGTCATAGTGGATCACTAGGAAGAAAAATGAAACAAAACCCGCATGTCTCACATTGTGAGCTCTAGCGCATGTTGAGGACTCCTGCCACATACAAAGCTCTAAGAGGTAGTTCAGCCATTATTTTCTCATACCATCTTATATCAGGTTGTTAGATTACATTTAGATCAGCTAACAGTACTTTTCTACAAAGAAGATGACCTGAGTGTTACTTCAGGAATTTGATAAAAGTAAGTCCACAATATCAATCAAATATTCAAATGTACTTGATCTAACACACATTAATTTTGACATAAGTAGCTTCCATTCAGATATATTAATCCTAGGACACTGTAAAATCCATATGAAGACAGTAAAATTATGCAAATCATACGATACCATCTCTAGCAGAGGGCGAAGTACAAAAAAAAAAAAAAAAAAAAAAAAGGCCACTTGAATGCTTCAACCAGACCACATATGCGGAACATGAAAAAGCACACATACTGTGCACAGGTATTTCTGTGACTTTAGCCATTATCAGATATAGTTTAAACAAAACAAACAAACAAAACAAAAAAACACTGGTGGTTTTAAGACCTTTGTATCAAAAACAACATGACCACACGCAGAAAAGAAAAGGAACAGGCTGCCTACTAAGAAAAGCTTGAATTTTACCCACTGAGAAAACAAACAAACAACTCAAGAGCTATTAAAATGATGCAGTTCTTTAACTATCCCCTAGGGCATGCTCAGATTTAATGTGGATACCTGACCTAATGTACTCTGCAGCTTTGCCAGGTTTAAATAGAGCACCTTTCTGTCTCTGTAAGATGCTGTATGGGAAGAGGTAAGTGAAGGAACCCCACTCACAAATCAGGGGCTTCTGAGGACATTAAGGTAACCAGAAAAGAAAAGCTCCATTGATTTGTCACATTGTAAGAAACTCACTCGTGTGACATATGTCACAAACATCCACTATTATGTTCCAATAAGCCAAAACACTGCTAGGAAAATACGAGGTTTTAATTGGTAGTGAAAAAAGTTTGACCCAAAGGATTAATCAGCATTTTGATGTACCTCTGAAGCTGACTCCTGAGGGTGACTACTGCATGCGCGATGTAAACGTTCTACCAAGTAGCTAGCTGAGGTACCAAACTGAACTACAACACAATCATACCAAAACCTCTCACATGTTGTATGTTAAGGCCATGCCAAAGTAATTGAGCAGGCTTTAGGAAAAAAAAGTCTCAGATTTCTGTAAGCGTGTGTAACCATTAGTTGTATAAACAATTATTCCAGTTGTGTGGGTCCACTTAATGCAAATGTACCTTCAAGAAACCAGCTAAATATGTAATTGGTCTTTTGTACATACAATTACTGTGATGTGTACACTGAAGAAGCTCTCTAAAAGACAGATAGCTAACAGAAATTATAGGAGCAAATATTGTGCAGCAGAGTTTAAAACAGAATCCCAATTTAGAAATCCAAATGCCAATATGAACGTTCAGATACAAAGCAGGTTTATAACCACAATACTCAACTTTAAAAATGGAATCCACGGTGCTATTTAAAATAAAGCAATAAAAGAGTCCTGCATTAATATTCCTTGTTGTCATTTGTATTCTGCTCATTTGTGCAGCTCCATTTCATGTTGGCTTTTTTTCCTGCACATAGACCAAGCTAATATCTTCATGGATTTGTTTATAATAACCTTTAAATCCTTTCCTTGTCATTATGCTGCATAGCTGTTCCACTGTATATACACTCTTTACTTCGGTTCATTGCCTACACATCGATTATTTCACATTTGTCTATGTTAAACACTGAACAGTATTTTCCACTTACTAGGCCAGCCATTTAAAAAGACCCAAATCTATCTGAATAAAGTCAGTTCCTTATTAGTTATACATTTAATTCTGACAGTATTAGCAAAACATCAATCAAAGTTGGTCACAGGGTTTGATATTTGTTAGAGAAGTGATCACAAAACCATCCTCCTGCTTGAATATTTTCATCTTCAGTAGTAATATTCATGAAACGGTAACGCTGAAACTGCTGACCGAGTTCTCTGTGCTGACTTTAAAAGACTCCGCGCATCCCGTGAGAAAGTGAGACTGAAGTATTCCTGGAGGTATCGAGCTACTCTGCAATGACTCTGCATGCAGCTCTTGTCCTGAGGCACTGCAAAGTGCTAGCTTTCCCCCTTTCATTCTTTAAATGCCCTGGGACAATGGCTTGTTTGTTTTGTTTTCTCCAATATTTGACTCTATCTGCAATAATTAAAATATTACTAATGGCAGAATTTTGTCCATAAGGAGATTAAAAAACCAAAAACATGTCAAAAAC
The DNA here is from genome assembly GCF_040182565.1 of Anser cygnoides. Taxonomy (NCBI): domain Eukaryota; kingdom Metazoa; phylum Chordata; class Aves; order Anseriformes; family Anatidae; genus Anser; species Anser cygnoides. The sequence continues at coordinate 9,004,049 of NC_089884.1, forward strand.
CTGTCAGTCTCTGGTAGCACAGCATACTAGCTCTGTGAATGCTGGGGGATGCTGGATTGACTGGTGCATGGATAAAAGTGCACATGAAGCAAATAATACAGAAATACTGTATCTGAGATGTCTGATCATGATATTAAGGTTAAATTTGCCTGCAGAAACACTTACTTTTCTAATCTTTCCATAATCCTAAAAGTGACATGAATAAAGTCTGGTCAGCTGTGTCTATTATTATTATTATTTTAAGTAAAATGAAGTAAGTTTAAGCTGCAATGCCTTCTGAAACCAATGAGGTAGTTAGCCTCGGTAGAATGCATTAACTACCACTTAAAGACCAGTCTGAACATCTCCCATCCGTTTTCACCCAGGCTTTCAGTATCTACTGGTTGGATTTCACCTTTCACTGGTAAAGTCAAGGACAATATTTTTATAGTCTTTCTTCTCTACTCCCACTTTCAGCAATATTAAATGCAAAGGGAGGGCCTATGAGAGAAACAATTTAAAGCCATCATAAGATGCTCTGAACAATCTGAATTTCTGTGGCTGGTCCACATATTAGCTGCAGAGAAGAGGCAGTTATTAGGAGATGAAAGTGCTCACGAAGTGTGCTACCCTCAGGTTTTCCAGAATACCAGCCCCCATCTGCAAACTTCCCAGGTACTGAGCACAAATACCCACTCTGCACACATAATGCCCATAAGCACATTTCTTCTTCCATAAGTGTTGGCAGCATTGCCTCAAAACTCTGAGCAACTTGTGTCCTTTCCCAGCCTTACTTCAACATTACTCTGAATTTTGCCAAATTTGTAACAGCCTTTCCAGTGTTTTTCCTTTCTATTGTGTATTTGTACTGTCAACCACTAACTCTTCCACCTCAGCTGAGTAACTAGAACATGAACTGAGGCAGTTTTCTATCCAATCCTTTCTCTGTTTGAAAGGCAAAAGCAAACAAATGCAGCTGTACTTTTTCTGAGAATTGATTTTTCTTTCTAAAAGAGAAAAATATGTACAAAAAAAAAAAAAAACAAGCATGAAGTAATACAGAAATTGTAATTCTAACATTAAAAACATTATTAGTAAATATTGCCTTCTACCTCTATAAATATTCAAGCCAAACATCCACCTCAGAGAACCACCTGCTCTGGGTAATGTGATCATTACAAAGTAATGCATCTGCCTTGGACAGAGTAATAGTGAAAAAAATGCAAAGAAATTTAGGAATCACTCATCTTGAAACACTGGTAATCACTAGTCTGCACCCAGAAGCAACAAGCTATTACACATTTAGTCACAATGAGGAAGATTTAGAAAAACAGAAAGAGAGAAAGAAAAGTAATAAGACAATGCAGGTGGATCTGGCATTTGTCATTTGCTTTCTGCTGTTTTCATTTCAGTGTCTTGGGCTGCTCCCGCACTATGCAGTGTGCCCTAGCTCCTCCCATTTATCAAAATTTTCATTTTCTATCATTTGCATTCTTGCTTCGGCTTTCTGAATGCTCCCAACTGCCATTTCAGCTCTCAAAAAAAACCTCAACCCGCCATCCAGTATCGTTCTACATTAGATATTATTCTTTCCTTTGCTTGATGCACACCCAGTATATGTTTCTTCAATCCACATTTTAATTTATTAGCAGGGCAGAAAATAGATTTTCCAGCAATGTCAGTGCTGCTGGAGCCTGATGACCACTTCATGACATTCTAACAAGTAATACATACTTTTTAAGGTGAGGAGAACCACAGAGATTTTTTTTGGCATCTGGAAGAAGACTGACCACTTATGAACTAAATCAATAGCAATGTCTGACAGAAAGACTTCCACAGTCATAATGAATGCATGGAGTTCCTCCATCAAATGTTACACAGGTTATTTTAAATGATAATGTTTACCATGGTGTTTTGTTTTGTTTTGTTTTCCTAGCTACAAACACGATCTACAAATCCCACTGCTTGCACCTGCATTGCAGTTTTAAAGTGTATTTATCTTCCTGTTCATCAAGGTAAGACAGGGAAATTCCAACACTGTTGTTATACAATTCAGAAGCTGAAACCAAGACAAAGGAACTTGAGAAATCTGCAATGGGAAATTTGTGATGGAGAAGAGATTTCCTTCTCTTGCATGTACACCCTCGCCCTTCCTTTTCTTTGCCCTTGTCTGTTTTAACAAAACCCTTCTGCTACTGTTACTATCCTTGCCATTTAGCCACTCAATCTGTGAATGAGGGCCTGAGCCCTTGTTTGGAGCTTCAGCACTCCACACTCACTGTGATGCTTCACGAACGAACGGGGTGCAAGCTAACACAAAGGGAACGGCTGACTAAATTCCACTCTGCTCCTGTAGAACCCCATTTCCAAAGCAAGAATCATTTGTATTTTATTTATACTGCCAGCCAGAATGTTTACTGGGAACAGAGGTGGGAGGAAGGAATATTTTGCCAGCGATACAGGAAAATAGCAATTTATATTTTACAGCTGATGAATATTCACCCCTAGAGGTTATATGACAGTTGGGTGAGTTTTCTTTTAGGGAAAAACAAAATCAAAAGACAATTCTTCAATCGAAACTATGTTCCCACTGTGAATTACATTCACCTTGTAATACTCAAGAGAAAGCATTTCATTTTTTCAATTAATCTGACCTTTATCAAGAGCTAGCACAGAAGAAACTCTCACGGAGCTAAGTACTTGGAGTCAGAGTAAGAAGCGCTGTACATCTGTACACTGTACTACACAAACTGATGTTTAAAAGATATTACTGTATACCCCATGAAACTGCTTCTAACTTACAAGGGTGTACACGGTTCTTGACCGAACCGTTCACCAGAATCTTTGTGCCCAAAAGCAAATGAGATGCCTTCAAGTGCCAAGGAGAGCGCTGTGTAAGCTCCCCCTGGGTGGAACCCGGCCGTGCTCCTCCATCCCGTCCCTCTAGGCAGGCCTCAACACCAGTTGAACACCAGAACTCCCTGTCAACAGGGATCCGAATGACCAAAGTGCCTGCCTGAGAGCAAAGCCTGCTGTCACTCACACAGCAGAGCCCTGGGTGGGGAGCCAGACCTGGAACTGTCTGCAAAGAACACGGCTCGCTCAGCACCCCTAGCGATGCCCACGCGGCCTAGGCTGTAAGCAGGCTTCATCTTTTGCCTCCCTCCACACTCTCCACAGAACTGGAGGACCAGGAGATCCATAGTATTGAGTTGAGTGGTGAGAAAGTTAAAGAAGCTCCAGACCCAGAAGAAGGGAGGATTACCAGACTACCACAAAATGAGAAGTGCCCCAAGCTAAACCCAGCCTCTGTGTGCTGTGAGAGCACGCTGATTGCTCTGAGAATACAGAGAGCCATCCTCAGAAAAGAAGAACCAGATACAATTTTACTTTGTAACCCAACCTTGTGCTACTTTTTACTTAGCCATTTTCAAGTAAAACTTGCCTCGTTTTTCCTTTTTTTTTTTTTCTACTTCCCGTCCCTCCCCAGCTTCACCACAATGCATTCTTCTCTGCTCTGCTGACATGCGGCAATGCATGCGGCAATGCAGACATCCACCTCAGTCATCGACACATTCTCCTCCTGTTTGAAAACCCTGTGTCATTCCAAAAATGCCAGATAAAGTCCTAAATGCTAAATTCACATAATCCCACCTGTATTACATTGGCAAAGACAAAAAAGGCTGGGTTTCATGATGAGGATTTCGTTTTGGAAAATTATGAGAACACAATGTCTACTCTCATTCATTCACTGCGGGCGTGTGCTCTGAAATAACAAATCGTCCTTCCTCCTATGGTCTGACATTATCTATCTGAAAGACAAATAAAGTGATTTTTGAAAGATGAGAAATTTCACCAGAAATTCAAATTTTTTTTTCCACTAATTTTGAACTGCAACCTGTATAACTGAGAAAAAAAGAGAATGCACCGTAGAGAAGCAGGTATGTACTGGAATCAAGTATCCTCACCTGTGAGAAAGCTGGTAAGTAACAGGTCATGCTGCATGCTTTTTGTGAGTTATTGCCTTCCCCATTCAATCCCACACTAGATTTACTTTACCATACATTGAGACTACAGGATTCTGCAGGATCAGCCCCTAACAGCAAATGTATAAAAGTATGTCCAAATGCTGTCAGTACCATAGTTGCCAAGTCTTTTTGGCTACAAAGCCAAAATTGACTCATAAGTACTGCTATTCCCAGCCAAAAATAAGTGTGTATTGCCTTACATTTTCCTTTCCACATTTCTCATAGACATTTACATTTATATCAACACATAATGAGTAGAGGAAACACAAAGACATTTGAACAGAATTTTCTTTAGCTTGTCAAAAATGCCTTTTTCTCCCTTTTTCCTAACATTAACATTAATTGGAGCTGGGCAAAAATCCTCATGTTAATATGAATAAAAGTAACACTAGTACATTACTTTTAATTAGCATCTAAACTCACGATCCTACGCCCCGCAAGCAATTTCCACCCGGGAAATGTTGTCTGACAAGCAAACACAGACAGCTCTGATGCGGCGTGGGGCAGCTTTTCCAGATGAACAAGAATAAAGGGGAGAGGATGCAAATCCAGCCACGGGGGCAACAACCAGGTAAGTGGGTCAGATTAAGACTATCTGGGACAGCAGGGCAAACATTGCTTTCCTTGTGAAAGCAGGCTTCCCTGTGAATTAAATCAACGTTTGTCAAAGATAATTGAAATCATGTTTACTGCACAGATTCATAAATCTGAAATGTAGAGCTCTGCAGACACCATTCGATCCTGGTAGCATCATAATAAATCAAAAGACCAGTAACTTGAAAGTCTTTTGTGCTTTTTAGAATAACCCAAAGATGTATTCACAGCATTTGTTTTTTCTGGCCTCCTTTATTTTTCCCTGTCTTGTGGAATGTGTGCTGCCATCTATATTTGACAGCTAATGCAAAATACAGACAGTCTTATAGATCAGAAAGGCTAAAGTTTCTTCTTGCTCTTCTGTTCCTCTCAGCTCTCTCCAATGCCTCCACCCCCCTCCCTGGCTCTTGTTTTCCTCATCTCCATGCTGTTTCATTTATCCTCCCTTCCTCAGTCCCTGCAGTTCCCTGTTGTTCCTTTCTCGTCTTTCAGCTCCACCTCGTCTCATTCCAGCTCTTGTGTTCTGATCTCTTATTTTCAAAAATACCACATAAGAAGGTACTAAAAAAAATAATCAAAAGCTCTTGTAAAAGCCGCTGTTTTCTAAAGTACCTAAGCAGACATTGTGCTACTTTTATTTTAGGATTTTTTAGGACAAATCCAAGCAGCTGCCCTTTTTATTCTAACAGGAAGATCTTTAATTTAAAAACTGTCCAAGTTACAAAGCATTATTATGCTATTTTAAAGAACATGGACACTTGCAGCTCTGCTGACAGAAGACAAAAGGCTAGTTCAAATTATCACAACTTTATCAGGGACTCATCACCTTCTAATTAAGCTACACCCATTAGTCACAGCCTTTTTGGTTTGTTTTTTGTTATGGACCCATGGAGCTAATTTTCACTCTGGGTCAAAACTGAGCGGGCCGATTTTACCAGATCACAGTTTAAACCAAGTCTCAGGCAAATCATTCTTTTAAACGCGGTTCCAGCTCATTTATGCTCTGGGTTTGACTTAGCCTCCTGCTCCAGTTCTTGATGAATAAGCTCAGGATCTCCTCCTGGGCTCTTCTGGTAAGAGAACAGGGCAGAGAAAGTATCTCACCATAGAGGATTTGAAATGGACTCAGCACTGTGTTCTCTGCATGAAAGTCAGCACATCTGCATGCCCGTTTTGGAAACGGCATGTGCCAAGTAATGGAATTGGCCATTTCCACAGACAGCATCCCGAGCTGTGTGTGTGGTCACAGTAACTGGAGAGTAAACTTGCTTGAGAAACCTGGCTAGGCTTATATGCCACCTGAAAGCATATCTTTTCAAAAACATTTGAGTATAAAGTTTTAAAGATGCTTTTTTGATGGCTTTTAAAGTGGTTGCCTCCAAGGATGCGTAAACAATTCTGTTCGCCGTTGCTGATTAGCACTGCGCAAGTATTAATCTCAACAGCCACACTGTGGTCTGCAAAAAACATTACTTCCTCTTAATTTCTGAGTACCACAAATAATGACCATCTTTGGAGGTGGTCAAAGTAGTGCAAGGAGAGAGGGAAGTTGTGCTTAAAAAAATTAAAATAACCACAGACATGGAGAAAAATCCCAGTAGTGTGCCTGAGCCTTTTAAGGAGCTTGTGCATACCACCCCGTATATCACAGCATAATCTGCAGAGGTTTGAGACAGAAAGAAATAAGCAGCAAAATAAGATTTCAGAGTGTTCTTAAATGGACATTGAAGCTTTCTTAGATATATTGTACAGAATGTTTTGGGCTGTTTTTTCCTCACCATCCTGAAGTAAAGGTTGCTTTTTCCCCGGAGGGATTGAGGGAAGAAAGTGTGTTAAGGATCATCTACAGCTGTAGAGCTGGCACTAGGTACTGCGGCTCTTTGTGTACTGGCAGCTCACTATGACAACTGATAGCCTGGATGAGGACGAACTGTGTTTCTTCACTGACATTGTCAGACAGCAACGACTTGAGTTTGCACAGACTTCTGCCACTATTTGAGACTGATAAGATTAAAACTGTTGTGATTTTGTTTTGAAGGGAGCTCCTGTGCGAGCGCACTGCATTGTCTCCGGCGCAGGGCTGCACGCTCCTGGGTACGGTGGAGGAGCAGAGGAGGGCGCACTGTGGTACAGAGGAGCTGTTGTTCTAAAACTGAACTCAGAAGCAATGTGAAAGCTGGGGATATTATTAACGTAATAACCTCTAATGCATGTCATTAGAATTGCATACCGTCTGGTGAAAGCTCCAAGTGGCCAGGTGGATGGGATGACTGCATAAAGAAAAGCATGGGTAACAGTATGTAAATTAGGATGTATATTAGCTTAAGAGAACACAGCATGAGAACATCTGAGCATAACAAGATTGGAAAGGTCCTCTTGGCTGCAGAGAGCAGAGATCCTCCAGAGAGCATCCACCTCAGCCAGGATGCCCCTCGCCACCCCACCGCCACCTGCAGACAGCCGTCCTGCCCCGGCAGCTGGCTGCCTTCATATCGGGCAGCCCAGGGACCATTGCACTTGTCTGTTCCCGAAGAATCAAATCCAAAATTCTGTGAAATTAACAGAACTCCAGAGAAGTCGGCAACTCTGAATCAATTCAAGATTACATATACGGTGAAACGCAGAGCAAGCTACTTAGGACTGGCTGCAGTGGGCCAATCCCTTTTGCTTTACTATTTCTCATTCCTTTAGCTATGGTGTATGATCTTTCTCCTATTTATCTTTTTCAAAATGGAAAGAAAACAGGACTGGAGGGGACTTCCTGAGTAACCAAGGATGATCTCCCACCAGCGGTGAGAATGATATCATAGAAACCTTTTTATTGCCCCTTAGATCTCCAGGATAAGGACAGGTCCTTTTTTCTGAGCAACACTGTGCAACTCAAAAATACACATAAATGCAGAAAAAGCCAGAGGTGATCTAAAAAAATAAATAAATAAGGGAAGGGAGATAAATAATACAGATGGTCCAGGCTACACACTCTGAACACACTGTGACCTATGTCACTTTCTTATAGATTACTCCAAATCTCTTATCTGTCTTTGTGGCTAATGGCCTGGAATAAAATATTCTCACATTCAGGCATAAAGATAACAAGCAATCCCACCGAGAAAATTAGTAGTCATGTCTACAGCTTCTCCTCTGGACTTCCCTGTGTCAGTTCTGCAGGTTTTCTAGGTTTTCGTGTTGTTACAAGCGAGCCTGCTTGCAGCTGCCTGCGGAACAGGTGAGCAGCCTGCAGAAAGGCAGGGCTGGGCGTCAGCCTCGGCCGGCCTGTGGATGTCACCCACCCTAAGGAACAACGCGAGGCTGTCGGAGGCGTCCTTTGGCACTTACTGAATAAATAAATGATAATTAGATCAGGAGCATCATTGCAGACCTTGTAGTCACTAAAAACAGGGCATTTGTAACAAGCTGGTTAAATGCCATCTCTTCCTTAGAAGCCTAAGCAAGGAAAGGATGAAGACCATCACTGCTTTCAGTAACAGAAATAATGCTTCTTGCTTAGGTGGCTGAAGCTGAGTGTTTGTTCCTACATGTCTTAGCTTCTTCTGCTAACAATTTATAGCAGGGCTTTTTGTGTGGGTTTGAAACCACTCCCAGTGACAGGAGATGTTCTAGGTAGAACTGCCCCAACTAAGGACCATCACAGAATCACTAAGATTTCTCTGTATAGTTTACGGAAATCTTTTTTCATGGTTATTTATTTATTTATTAGGTTCTTTTTTCATGGTTATTTATTTATTTATTAGGTTCCAATACTACATTAGTGCCTAAGAAAACCAAATCCATACTGAATCTATCTCGGTAGACTTTTTTATACTTGACAAACGGTCTGCGGTAGTTAGAAAAGCATGTGGATTTCTACAGAATTGAGAAATTGGCTCTGGCAAGCTGTGGTAAAAAATACAGTTTTGTCTGTGTTGATTTTTCAATATTTAGTGTGTATTCAGAATACATCCTCAATGCCATGCTATGCTCTATAGACTTGATATATGATTATACAGCTGTGACTAAGAAATGATGTATGAAATAAAAATCCCTGAACAATGCATTGGGAATACAGACTCTGTAAGCTACCGCATGCGGTAGTAGCTGCTGTTTGTCGCACTCGGAAAGAAGAGAGCCAGCGCATTTCAGTAAGGATCCAAACACCAACTCCATTAAAAACCTTTCAGAATACACAAAGCCCCTCTTTAACGTGCATTATGCGTTGTAAGATAAGGCTGAACAAGAGAGCCGTTTGGGATCTTCGTTCGACCTGGGACGCAGGATGCTGGGTATCCATTCTAATCCCTGCAAAGGACCACGAGCCAGCGGCTCCACGCCAGCAGCAGCCCGGGCCAAGCCCAGCCCCTCCATCTTGCACTGCCATTTCTGCCCCTTTGCAGCAGTGATCAAACCAGAGTGACAACACTCGTCTTGTAAGCCCAAAATACAGAGCAATAAGAAATTAATTTTGCTGTGACTGCTGGCACGTTACTGTGAGTTTTCCAACTTAAGCCGTCACAAGGAAAAGGAAAGGAAAAAAAAAAAAAAGAGCAAGCAACTCTGGCCTCCATCTTCCTGCCTCCATCTTCCCAAAGACTGAAATGAAGCCACCGCAGCAGAGCCTGCTCTTCAGGTACCAAAAAAATCAGCTTCACCAGTCAGCATCCAACTTGTTCCTCTCAACTGTAGAGACCAAAATATTGAGCTTCTAAAATTTTTCACCAGGTTTTAGTTGGAGGAACCAGATGAGACATAATTGAAGCTGCTAATGCAAGTTTTGACTTCCTCAAAAAGTTCCCTAAAAGTTGCCTGTGTGAGCTTCATATACCCTTCCTGTGTTGTCAGCACAAAGCTGCTGAGGCCTTGAGACTGTGCTGTTAAAGTCTACCTGCTTTTGCATTACCTGTGTGGGTTTTTTTTAAACTAGCGCAGCAACAATTTCCATGCTGGCCTTCAGCTTTGGTTTACACATTTCTTCCTGCTGAGGAAAATTCTACTTGCTTCTGTGTGCTTATAACACCAGTGCAAAAGCCAGAATACCTTTATTTCTGTGCTGCAAGCCAGCCCTCCTGCCTCTGCCCTCCCACAGGCCCCAGAGGCCACAGCCCTGTCCTTCACAGCCCTTTGCACGCTTGTCCAGCGGTGCCCATCACGGAGCACAGGCAGACCTGTGCCGCTGGCAGCAGGACCACTGGCAGCCCAGGGGGACACGCACAAGTAGGGTGACAAGTTGGGTCACCAGAAACCCACCAGGGAAAACGGCTGGAGGTGCCTTGGGCTGGGGGTTGCATGGGGCCGGGAAGGGCTCATGGCGCCCCAGCAGCTACAGCAGGCACAGGCTTTCTCCATGCCAGCAAAGGAAGAAAATGCTAAAAGTAAGCATTTCCTAATAAGAACAGACTTTAACCACATTGTCATTGCTTTGATGGATGTGATTCTAAAGTATAAACAAATCTGAAAATTAATAGGTATGCCTGCTGTACAGACAAGAAATTAATTGTGTCCAAGTGGGGCTGGAAGGGATGGAAGGGCGTAAGCAAATTACAGCGCTACGGCATGGTCTTCGTACGCTGATGGAAATGCAGCTGGTTGTTCGGCAGCAATAAAAACACCCAACTTCAGTAGCAGCTGCTTTTGTGAATGAAGGGTTTGTACGCAACTGTTCACAAAAAGCTAGCACCAGTAGACAGCAGAGGAGAGGACTGTGAAACAGAATTAATTTAGGAGTCCGGTCTGGGTGTGAAACCAGATTCTCTGATAATCTGCTGTACCAAACCCCACCATAATCCTTCACAGGGTCCCACTGGAAGAGCCCAGGGAGTTGTGTACATCCTACCTAGCAAAGGCTGCATCGGCTCACACTGCAACACACTATCACAACTCAGATAGGATCAGGAGAGCACAATGTCATTATTATTATTTTAATAAAAACTTCTCAGGACGCTGTTCATAAATAACAGAGCCATAACTAACTCCCCCCAGCACTCCATTCCGGGATCACGGCAGTGACGGCCCAACAGCACACCATGCAAAATGAGCCAGCACAGAGCAAGGCAAGCGCCGGTGTGAGCTCTGCCTGGCTGCCCACCCTCGCCACTGCCCCACGTCTTCACCCAAGTCACGGAGCAGACGGACGCTTACCTGGTGCTTCAGCAAAGCACTGCCGTCAGGCTCCAGCTTTTTGCCTACAGATTGGCAGGGAAAAACAAAACAATTTTAAAGCTGTCATCTTTTGCTAATGGCGTTCTCTGAGATCTCACGTAGCTCAGACAAATGGCCAAGATCTCGGCCTTCTTTCTCCATAAAAGATCTATTAATTCCAAATCAGAGTAGACAACACTATTTCTGTGGAGCCATACGAAGGGAGTTTGGTTAACCTTTTTCTTTACAGAGAAACCTCCAGTTTGTGTGCGTGAATAGCTCCAGGTCCTCTCAGCTATTCCCTTCAGGTATCTATAAAAAGGTTTACAGCTTCTGCCTCTGAACTCTTCCTGAATTCCTCACATCCCCTTGCTCTCACAGCACAGTGCAGGTCGTGCAACGGCCCTATATGGCATACATCTCTAATTTTGCCTTCAGATGTATACTGCTAAACCGACAAGCTAAACCGACACTGGCAGCTTCCAGTGACACCAACTGGAACTGGGAGCTTGCAGCCAGCTTAGTCCGCTGCAGCTGAAAGCAGCCCAGGGCGGCCGACCCCTGCTCTCCTGCCTGCCCGGCCACCTTCCTTCCTCAGGGGGCACCGCGCACCCTGCTTCGGGCACGCCACCTGCTCGCAGCAATGTGACTCGCATTACAGAAGCCGTGACTGGCAATTTTATTTATTTTTTAAACACTTGTCCATTACAAATTGTGACACTATAATGATAAATTACAAATATTGGTAAAAGGACTGGAAAAAGGCCGGTCTTCTTTATTTTATTATTTTAGTATCACTCAGAATTAGGCTTCCTAATTCTGATGAGTTATGGAATAATAGCCATTATTTACTCCATTAGGAAGCTATTACTGCATGCCGTTGTTGAATTCTAATTCCCTAAAAGCTCTAATACAATGTCTGTATGCATGCAGATAGAGCAAGGGTATGTGAAAGAGCAGCACAATATTCAGAAGGAATACTAAATGAAGACACAAAGATGGGCAGTCTATATTTTGGGGCATTTCTAGCCAGCTTGGTAGCCTAGTCGCTTGCAAAATAAGAAATCAGAAATTGAAATTCTTATTTCAGTGGTATCAGGATGCTCGTGACTGAAAAGTCTTGAATGAAACAGTCCATTAAAACAATTTTTTTTTTCAAAATAATAATAATAATTTGTGCAGGAAACCTGACCCTGTAATTCTCTGAGAAGACTGTGCATACAATATATAGAACACAACGGCATTCACAATCTAGAAATTATATAGCAAATACTGAGATAAGAAGGAAATAGTAATTCACTAGGAGGTTTCAACAGAAATACTGATATATATTTTTAATGAAACGTCATGAAACAGCTTGGCTTTAGGACCAAGAATTGGCATTCATTGGAACAACAAAGATATATAAAACAGAACTAAATCAAAATATGCATGGGGTTTGGGAACGCATCTTCGTGATGCGTATGATGTATGAGTGTCAGGCTCAGAAAATACCAAAGTAGTAATGGGAGCTGAGGCTTAGGATTTCTCAGTGTGTCCATTTTGGTTGCAAAAGATTTTTATGCTTCATTTCAGTCATTATTTAAACATTGTTATTTCTGCAAACATGCCACACTGAGATAAGGTTTCATGCCATACCACAACAAAATGTAGACTGGTGCAGAACATCAGAAAGTGCCTTTATTGAGGTAACTGTTTATTAAGCTGCGGAGGAATTGAAATTGAAATCCTTGAAGAAAGAGAGGCAGAGGGAGAAGAGGGAGAGAGAGGTTATGTTCTCTTTAATCATGGGATTTGCACAACATCAGTACAGTTATGATCTAAATAAAGTTTCTAGAGTCATCAGGATATTATACTGTAGCTGCTTCATTTAATCTAATGGTTTCCATTTAGGTAATTTTCATGCGTTTTAATCTATTTAATGATCACCTTCCCTTGGCTGATTTACTATCTCTGAAGCTATATTGTACTTTATCTGCAAGATTTGGGATTCCAGACAACGATACCCAGAGAAAGACCTAGAAAGTTTAGTAAAGATGCTATTTTGCATTTTTAACCTGTTACTCATGCTACTTCAGTAATGCAGAAAAACCTGAATATAATTTCAACCTGTGAAAAAACAATACTTGAGAGATTTACAGTAAATGAACTTGACCTAGATTTTGGCTTATTCCACTCTAAGAGAAACTGTTAAGATTTCAGACCCTGAGAGCACATGAAAACGAGCAGGAAGTGCAATTCAGTATTTGGCAAACCTGAACCCTCGCTAAAATGACCACCTGTCTCCGCAGCAGATTAAGAAGAAAGCCATTCTCTGCTCTTGGTGCTTTGGTTTTTCTGGAGAGGGGAGCATGCTCTTGGTGTGCTGAGCAGCAGTACGCGGATCACCATGTCACTGCTTAGTGCACTACCACTCAGCACAAATGCGTCTCTATCACAGCAGCATAAGCAGTGCCGCCTTCTCATCAGAGGCTGGAAATACTTCGGAGGCTCAAGCAGAAAACATCTTCCTCAGCAAAGACTGTCCTTCCTCTCCGGGCATCCTGCAACTCTGGATGGTCCTGCCCTGGCACAGCAGTATCACCTAACCTCAGAACACCAACCAGCATGCCAAAACTCCTTTATCACTCTGAGACACAAAAGTCTTGTCTGAAAACACAAAGTGAGGGAATAGCATTGCACCAGCCATTTTTAAACTAATTAGAATGCAGAGCTGCTATGACAGCATGTGTAAATGAGGTAATTACAAATGCAAACGACTAATTACGTTCACCTGCTTGTGCAGTTACCCAGTTCTTGTTGGGCAGTTGAAATAATTGTGTGTGCAAATTAGACACACAGCTGGATGCCGACTTTACACTAGTAATTACAGACTGAACGTTGGGTGAGGATTTGAACAGGTTTTGAGTTATGGTTTTGGTTCTGCATTTTACAAATGCAGCCCTGGATCTGAATATGATGCACTTTCACAGGTACCTGAAAACATCAGAGTGGTGCAGGAATCTGAGGGATACAAGGAAACAGGAGGTTTGCAGTTTGTATATACACAGAGCGCTCTAGGAATGAAAACGTTTTGCTAAAATTATGAATGGGAAACAGGAAGAAAGCTATACCACATTGTGAATGTCTGGACAGATTTAGGTATAAGCAGATAACAAGATTGTGAAATTCAGACTATAAAATGTACGATAATTAGAAACTCAGAATGTCGTAAGTCTTACCGTCCAAATAACACGGTGATGGGTCTATAGATCTGCACAATATATAGCACAGATGCCTACAGCACGGAGGTTCGAACATGCTTATGCAGGTGATTTAGAGGCCAAACAGTAACTAAGAAAATGTCTGTTCTGTATAGCACATAAGCATGGTCAAAACTTTTTTTTTTTTTTTTTTTTTTTAGCATGAGCAAGGGCTCTTTTTAGGCTTGTAAAAAGGGCACTGGATTTAGCAGCAGCTGAAGCCATTGCTCGACATTGGTTCAGAGAGACAGTCCTTTTTGCTGCTCTCCACCGCATGTACAGACATTGCAGGAGTTCCTCCAAATGTCTGCCTTTATTTTTAACTGTTTGGGGTTTAGAGCTTTTACATGGTAATCTTTGGATATATGAAGTCCAGGTAATCATTCAGAATGCATAAACCATAAATATTTACAGTACTCTAACAACAAAAACACTTCAAGATACAAAGTTCTCAGTGAGGCTTTGATTACAACTGGAAATAGCCAATCTGGATCATTTCTGGATTATCAGTAATAAAATAGCTCCCTTGCTGAAACAGCAAAAATGTTTCTGTTTTCTTTTAGTTCCTGCCAATATCTGGTCTCTGACAGCAACAGTAGCTACAGCACATTAATGTTTTACTCTAATGCACTGCAGACAAGGAACTTTAAATAAATGGGGAAAAAAATACAGGAAAAAAAAAAGTGCTAGATCTTTTTCCTTAGGTCAAACCCTAGCATCAGCAAAGGGCTGACAAAAGAAGTCAGTCTCTCTATCTCCTCTAACAGTCTCCCAACAGAAAAGTCAACAAAAAAAAACACCTCAGCGTACATCCTAGAAATGCCTAGATTTGGAGGGAGAGAGCAGAGACTTCTGAAAAGGGCCTGCAGAGAGGAAGAGCAATCGCCTAGCCAATCTTTGAACAGGCAGCAACTCAGCCGGTGTCCATCCATACCACATCCCATCAACAGGTCAGCAATGTTTTGCAGTCAACAGCCTCAAATATGGCTAGGTATCTTACCAGCTTCTTAAAAATTAGTGCTTTCATCAAGATACACGGTATTATGTTAGAGATGCATATTTAAAAACAGGCTTGCAAGCTGGGATTTCGCTCATCTCTAATGTCTGCTTCATATTCTCTCTCAGACGTGCACACCCTCAATCAAATATAATCCATCTCCCCTGAAGATGAGGGGTAGTGCAGAAAATGGCCAAACGCTGGCAGCACGGGTTTGTTCATCACAGCCTGCACGCAAACCCTCAGAGCGCTGCTACAGATCTCCCAGAGCTTTGGAAGCACACAGAGAATGTACGATGCGAGTCTTCACCAGCTACCAGCAGCTTGCTTGTTTCAGAGATCATCTCCAGTGAAAATAAAGTACTCTCAGACGTTGCAAGGATCTTTTATTATTCTCTTCTTGCAAGGAAAATTTTATTTAAGTATTCATTTTTGAAACTTAATAAAAACTAAAAGGACTTGATTTATGTTTATGTTCATTACAATAGAAAATAACAAAATAACGCTGGGTGATTAGCCCTTTGGTAACTCATTAATAAATTAGTTACAAAAGTAGGTACAAAATTTTGGGTGGGGAAAAAAAATAATCTAATTATTCAGTAAATATTTTAACCCACTATCACTCAGGGAATTGGTCAGCTTGAAAAATCTTGTTTGTCACCAGAACAGATTTATTCTGAGTCTATGAATTCCTAACAAGGCTGCTTCTCATAATGATTAATGATAATTATATTTTTAAAGCTTAATCATTTACCTGAGCATCTCCTGTCTATTAGATACCATGATCAAGTTAAAATACTTCTCACAGTGAAGGTCCCTTAACTGTCTCACTGGCTGCGGCAGTCACAATAATTAATCTTGAAAATATGCAAAAGAAAAAAAGATTAACCACACTCTCAAGTGTTAAATATAGGCGAATGTACAATATCCCCTCATATCTTACATCCTAACAGATAATCAGTTAAAGAGAATGAAAAGGAAAGGAACATTTTCTAACACAATATCCAAAATGGGTCCCTCGTAGAAACCTCCAAGAATCCACAATGCGTGAATCCACACATTGGGCATCCACAATAGGAGAGGAAACCACAAACTCAGCTCTGCTGTGAACTCATCTCATTCTTGCACCCTTTTTTTCTGCAGCAACTCAAACCAACCCAAGAATTGCATAAGTATGTAAGAGAGGAGTGAGCGGTGTTCTTTTTTCCCACCAAAACCATCACTACTGCAGTAAAAATTGCTCTTGGTTAGGGGCAAGAAGAGTAAAACTCAAAATTCAAAATTCATTTATCACTGATTTAATTCATTACATTCAGACATTTATCTCTTCCAAATGGTCGTGATAATGGTATGAGTACAAATACTACCAGGATAGTCAAGGGACATGTAGGACTACTGGACAGTACTTATTTCAGACAGTGCAATGTATCTTGTGCTTTCATTATCCCCAAACAGGGCTGGTTTGGTTGCAAAGACATCTCAAAAATGTGCTCTACAGTCTTCCCCTCCTTCCCACAAGACTATAATTTTTTTTGTGATTTTTTGGCACATGACAGCATATTTTGCTGTAGGAAACAAGGTTATGTTTTAATAGTGAAACAAGAGATGTATTCTCACGGAATAAGCCATGTTTTTAGTGTTTTTCTTTGCTCTCAGTCTTTGAAAGGCCTGGAGAACTATTTGATCTCTGCATTTCCCTGATTTTTTTGGTTGTTTTTTTCAAACACTGCAGAAGAGATGGAACTAGGAGATGTCTTATTGAACGTAAATAATTTTCAAAGACAGCACTCCTGTGCTTACAGTGGTAACTCCCTGAGTGACTGTTCAAGAACAACAACAGGCACATTCACTCATGCCTTTCCAAGATCAATTCTACAATTCTTAATCATCCATCATTCCTTACTGTAGCTGTGCTGTGCTGGACATGCACTTTTTCACAGCTTGTATACGTCAAAATCATACTGAAGCTAACGGTATGGCGTCAGAATCTGAACAGCAAGTTTTTGCACTCCAGTGGGATCAGAGTATAAACAGATGTGGTCAAAGTATTCAGATGGAGGATTTATCCAAGCTAGCTGAGAAAAAACAGGAGCGCTTAGCTTTGGTCATTAAAAACTATATGGAGTGGGATATTTAGTACAGGAATTCCTCAAAATACATTTTATCTAAAAGTGGAAAAAGATTACCTAAACAGAAAAATATCCTTCCCATTTAAAAGACTTTGCCTAATAGAGTAGATGCACTTGAGCATTCTAGTTTTTTGAAAACTGGCCTAATCTTCAGAGTAACTTGTTTCTCAAAGCATTCTTCCAAATGGGAAAGTGTTTTAATTTTACTCTTAAATTGACTGATGAATGCCAGAAAAAGCTGAAGAGATGTGTGAGATTGCCTGCATATATCTCACCGAAAAAAGGAAGGACCTGTTAATAGATTTTGCTATACAATATGACTGCATCTGTGAGACTCACAAAAGGGATAAGCACCCACACTTGTAACTACTAACCTAAAATGAAGCTCACTTAGTTTAATCTAAAATTTAATGGCAAGAACATGGTCATGTTTTGGAGCATGCTTTGAGTTGGATACAAATTAATTTGAAAGACAGCAAGATCAGGATATCTCCTTTGTCTGGAAATATTTTCAATAAAGAGAACAGAGGGATTATGTTCCATTCCTTACTCTTAGAAAATGTTAACAGGTAGGTTAGATGATTTAACAAATACTGTTTTAATGAGACATTACTTTAATGCCTGCTGCTGCTAAGGTCATATATGTTCTGTGTGTCTACTGCTTAGATTTCTTACCCAACAAGATTCCTTATCTTTAATGAAGCAGCTACATGAAACTGTCATTTTTTCTTTCGTAATTGTTCTCAACCATGGAAGACCCAGTACCTAATGATCTCTCTCAGCATTTTTGGAAGTGAAGAAAACTTGTTAGACTACAGGACAAATGACATTCTCAAATACATTAATGTAAACTGGGGGGAAAGAAGGGGAGGGGGGAAACATGGGACAAAACAGCTGAGATTATGAATTCAGTCAGATAAAGAAATATGGTCCCACTATTGAACTGAGAAATGACAAATGACATGCCTTCAACTGATTGCATCACAGGCAAACCAAAGTACCATCAAGGTTAGGAAGAATTCATCCCTGTCTGTCTGGCGTAACACAACAGAAACCTCACACTTTCCATGCTTGGCAGCTACATGGGAGGGTTCCTTTGGAGGCTGAGCAAAAGGGCAGGTCCTCTACACCACAGCAATGACAAGACCGGGGTTTGGGCATACTCAGCTGAAATCTAGTGGCCTGGGAAACAGTATCTCCTTGACCTCAGTGTGGTTTGGGTGAAGTCCAGATATGGCAAAGAAAGGAAGAATGGCACAGCCAATACCACAATAAATTCAGTATAAAATCCTGCTAGAGACTGATTAGTTCTATTTGCTATGTGAAAATAAGAAACTTTGCTGTCTTCCCGTTCTTTAGTATGAAAAAGGCTGACTATAGTCCTCAACAGCTCTAAGAAAGTCCTCACTACAGTAAGATTTTGGAGTCTTGCAGTAAGTAACATTTCAGTAAGAAACGTCTTGCAGTGAGGAAGTGCTAACCATCCAACCGTATGCTAGATTTGCTCTTTTGTATTTTTTTTTCTCTCAAATATTACTTTTATAAGATCATGCATATTGCATATTTTTAAAGTTCAGTGACTTTCCAGACATTGTTAAACATCTTTCTCAAAATTGTTCTAGAGCTCCCTTCATCATATCGACCCACATTCAAAAGCACCTTTGCCATATCCTGAGGAATTGAAAATGTCCCTTCAAGCTTCATTTTTTAGAAACAAACACTCCACTCAACTTTAACCTTTTCCCACATCTTTCCCAGGAACTGTTTATGACAAGCAGGGGTTTCCTTTTACTGAAGATCATTTGTCTGAACATAATGGTACTTCACAAAATAGGTAATAAAACTGAAGAATTAAACCAAAATTACATAATCTATCATCCAAATTCTAGAAGGAGAAAAAGAAGAATAAATCCGTTTTGCTGTTCTAAAATAGTAATTCTTATATTGGACATTGGGTGCCTTCTTACCCATTCCCCCACTTTATTCCCTTAATATGCTGCACCCTTTAAGAGTATGTGAAGAGTATAGAGACACAAATAAGCATCTTCAGAGACTCATGGAAACTGGCAATGGCACAATTCTGCCACGTTTTTATGAATTCACAAGGTCTTAGGCCCTCTTGCCCAAAGCCATGCTGGTGTGCTGTATTACCATATAGAAAGAGTTCTGAGGGGGCTTTTTAATCTCATTTTTTTGAGAGGTGAAGGCACAAGTTTACTTTACCACTCAGTTTTTTTGAAAACCCAGACTGGCTTTGCCACTGCTTCATCCCATTCCCCTTTCATTTGTGCCCCTCCAAAGCCCTAATTTAGCTTTGAGTCCATCCTGATTTTATCCTGATTGCTTTGTTTCTTCCTATTGGTTCCACTTTTTTTTTTTTTTTTTAACCTCCCTTTCTATTCAGCAGAGGAGCATAGCAGCATGTATTCTTGAGTCTATATATAACATAAAGACTATATATAGACATGCAGATAGACATTTCGGAAAGCAGCCTGTCCCCTTAACGAGCATTACTGCTGAGCGTTTGGAATAAATATGACGTAGACCTGAGTGATCTTGGAGCGCTACAGTTAAACAGCTCTTTCCAGGACGAAGCTTATATGCTCAGCATACATCTGGCCTAAATAACCCGTTAGCTGTTGAAAGGCTGCTCATGATAGAGCATCAGCACAGCTCTCTCCAGGCAACACAGGCTGTATGAGAAGACTGAAGTAGTTAGCTCTACATTCATGTGAGATCAATTAATCTATAGCTACAAATAGATCAGTCACAGACTTCTTTATCAAGTTACTTGTATTGCATTACATTGTAGAGGAAATTTACCTTCCTGCAACGGTGCTTTTATGACAAATAATGTATTCCTGCAGAATACTAGTTTAAGGTCTGTTCTCACTGCAGTATAGAGTCTTGCTTTTCACAGTAACCCTTGACCCAGGGAAGCCTTAAAACGAGCGCTCCCCGACTCTGCAGGCTTAAGGAATGTCCTGGAGCCTTGCCTTATAACCTGGATGTTGCTTGTTTTAAAGCAGTTCCATGGAAATCATTACTGCAAGTGCTGGAGTTGGCCCACTGACTGCACCATTGTGTTCCTCCTTGTTCTGCTCCTCGTTAGAAGGGGACCAATTACAAAACGAAGCAATCACTTACAGCAGTGTTTTATACCATCAAAAAGTCTCTCTTGTTTCTGGGTAATTCAAGTTGCAACAGCTGATGTGGAGACTTGTTAACAGGCTCCAAGCTTCTAAACACCAGGATAATTGAAACATCTCTCAGCTAATCAGCAGCTTAAATTACTTTTCCACAGGTGACCTAATAACATGCACTGTCACAACAGCAGTATTTCTCAACCCAATATTTGGCCCAAACCCTGAAGTTGGTAAGACCACTGCCACGTGCTGCTGACCATCTTACATTGTTGTTCTCATTCTTCCCCTCATTTTTTGATTCAACTACCATGCCACCAGACATGAAAAAGTGTTTAACAATATCACAGAACAAAACTTGCACCTAACATTTGATTAAAAATACAGTTTATCACAGCTTATTATCGAGGTGCACAGTGTCTTTGAATACCATGATAACTGTGTTGGATGAATTAATCTCAGCTTTTTAGTGTAAACATGTCTATAGGCATGCATTTCTAAAAGACATAAGCCCTGTGCAACCCAAAGATACATCATCTGAATAAGAATAAACAATACTCCAACCTAAAACTCCATAACAGCATTCCCAAATGCAGGTTAGAAGAATGGCAAGGACAGAATGCAGCAACAACAACAAAAAGAAAGAAAGAAAAGGGAAAGCTAATCTTAACTATAGGCAAGGAGTTTTTGGTCTTGTTTTTATCTCTTTAAACACATGATTCCTTTTAAATAGGATATCTAATTTGCAATATTGAAAGCTGCCTTCAGAAACCGAGAAGAATAACTGAACAGATTGATGACGAGTATCGAAAATACTCCAAGCAGTCCCAAGAGCCCAAGACATCCAATAGTTTGTGATACTTCGATAAGCATCCATTAACATAACAAAGTACTTGTACACATTGATCCTCTCTAATTTTCAAAGGCATCCGAACTGCAGTTCAGAGTACTTTGAACTCTAAATATTCTTTGTTATTTCAGAATATTAACCATGGCTATTTTTAAAATAAATCAAGCCAGTCCTAAGTATAAGTGAATGGCATATTCATACTATCGGTCTTAACAAAATATTCATCCAAAATTATCACTGCCAGATCTGCAAAAAGAGCAATAGCATTAATGATAAACCAAATACTATTCCACAGTTTGTTTGCTCTACTAACACTTATTTTTATTTTGTTTTCTGAAGAAGGTACCAGAATTTTCATCTAAAGATATAGTAAATTTATACTGCAGTAGTAATATTCTTGGTATACACCTCACAAATATATTCTAATGACAGTGCAACTTATAAGAAATGTATTGAATTCACCATAAAAGAGCCATATTTATGAATCTGTTTTCAATACAGAATATAAAGGGATTTGTCAAGAAACAGTTGTAATATCAGTGGTGCAGAAAAACTGCAGTGCTATTTGCTGAGCTAGTGATAGGACCAAGTTAAGGACAGAGCTAGGATTTTTCCACTGCATTGGCTATGACCATCTCAAACTTTCTTTTCTCTGCTCCCTCCTCAGCACACAAACTACGGCTTTTTTCCCCATTGTGTTACCAGCGCTGTTACCATTTTAATCTGAAAAAAGTGAGAAACAGATATGTGAGCTTTGTAGCCTATGTAACAGATCTTAAATCTACCCTATCAGAACATAAGTGCTAAAGGGTTTTTTGAAAGTCTATGTGAAGTATAGAGCCAGATTAGACCATCTGATAGAGATTTAGATCACAGTATACAGCTAGCATCTGTGTTTCAATCTGCACAACACTAATGGAAAAAAATCAACATATTTCATTGTAGAATCCCCCGAACAAACCAGAAGATCCAGCTAAATAAAGATTTAAATCCACTCAGTGCATTCACAGCATACTGATGTCATATGCATTTTGACAAAATATATTGAACTCTGAAAAATCTCAGAGTCTATTAATTCATCTTTACAGCAAATCCAGGCTCTAGTTCACCATCCCCATATGTTAACCAATATTTTGAGCATTACTGACAGGTCTTGAAACAAATCTGCTATCCACAAACAAGTAAAACTGATTACTGTTTGTACCAGCACAAACAGTACAGCATTCCTTTATTAGCTGAGTGGAGCAATATTCCTCCAGAGCCTGTTTGCAATTGTCTTGTGAAACTGAACCTCCTCCTCTCCATACAAATCCAGACGCAGACGCACAGCACTGCTCCTACCGCCCCTCTGATGCAGACAGAATCTGGTTTTATTTCCTTCATCACCAAATATACCTTGACACACAATATACCTTGACTAAAATCTGAATTATTTAACAACTCATGGTATGATGCTGTGTGAAAAACATGCACAAGCCATCCTCAGCATTTCTCTGACAAAAGCACTGTTGCTGGTTTCAGTTTATGCTCATTAATACAACGTTGAATTGCTTTGTATGTTAACCACTCATGGTAAGTCTAACCTTTTGAAATGAGCCAAAACTTTGATCTCACTTAGTTGATGAGCATATTGTGTATCTAAGAAAACTCCAAAAAAAAAGCGCTATTTCAGGTACTGGGGTAGTAGCCCATAGAGTAGAGGAACAATTTGATTTCTCTGCAGGGAAGCTGAGTCTGGTTCTCCACATTTTAGCCTTAGAGAACAAGGATAAAGGAGGTGAAAAAGTAATGAATAAGAAAAAATAAACAGGGAAGGGCTGAAAATTAATTTGTCAGTGTAGGAGAGAGAAAAGCCACACTGTAGAAATTCAGAGAAAAACAACAAAGATTGCAACAGGGACAGAAAAGGAGGTAGGAAAATACTGAAGGTAATAACAGACTGTGGAATAAAGACAAATGTCTTGCGGGCTTGAAACAATAAAGTAATTGTTGAAGACATTTTATAATGCTACAAAACTTAACATAAGGAAAAATACAGAAGCTATAAAAGCAAGAGAAATTGTAACAGGGAGGATAAAGATGAGACAACATAAAGATCAAAGAACATGATGCTTCAAGCAATAGACAGCAATGTCAAAGATTTTCCAAGCTCTGAGTAAGTAAGAAAAAAGTTAAAGCTTGTCTCGGAACTGACCCATGCTCCTCTGAACACTAATAACTTTTTTTTTTTTTTTTTTAAGATAAGTTTACAGCAATAAGAAACTGTACTGCAAGGTAGAAACCTCTTACATTTTCCTACAGTTTTTGGGTATGAGCAGGCAAAGGCAGCTCTCCTGAAGCCTCCTGAAGTCTATGACTACAGTAGGATGTAGTGGGATTCAAAATGAGCAGATGTCTTAGGCAAATAAATCAGTTGCTGCTAAGTATCCAACTTTGACACTTAGACTACTCCACTATGTGAGCCAAATTATCTTAATAGTGACCCAAAGGTGACTGCTTCAAAATCATGCTACTGGGCTGAGCTAAAGCACTGATGTAGGCACACCTTGCAATGGTTCATTTATGAGCCTACAGACCACTGAGGAGGCAAAGTCCATTACACTCAGCTAACTGCATCGAATATTTTTGCCTATACAGACACACATTCTTTCTAGTACAGTACAAAGACACATACATTTACAAGATATTACATTCTAGCTGATTATATTCATTCATAGTGTATAATAGATTTTTTTTTAAAGGACAAAACTTCAAAACAGACAGGACTCAGGCAGTGACAGCTGTAAATCTACTCATTTAATCAAATGAAAAGTGCTCCCTTAAAGATTTCTCTGTGACACCATCTTTCAGAAAGGAGACCTTGTTACGATTCCTGCAAAAGGTCATCAGGATCTTAATTTCATCTTTAGTTTTACAAAAGAAAAAACCTTCACACGGGAAGAGAAAGGGGCCAGATGAAGTGCCCTGGCATTAAGATAAAATCAGTTTGTACAGTAACTGCTTCTGAAAGTTTGTGCTTCTGAGAGAATATTTTATTGTATAGTATTCCCATCTACTGTACAAACACTGCCGCCTTCAACAGTTACAAAAGGTTAAAGAAGTGAATTAGTGTGTGCCCAGAGGTTCATGAACTGTGAGGAAGTTGTCTGATCATACACTCTTGCTGAACTTCTGCAAAAAAAATCCCTGGTCTTTATTATCTATATGACGCTATGCATAAGTTAACAACAAAGCTGGTAATGATCTAGTGAACTGCCCAATTCCTCTACTAGTAGCTTGGTATCGCAGACTGAATGAAAACACATCGCATGCAACGTCGTGCCTATTACGCTAAGCAACACAGACATCAGAACAAAAGGATCTTGATCAAGATTAATTCCTCATTTTCTGATGGAAAATACGTGTTTTATATTGAATTTCACATATTCATCAGAAAAGCATCGCTAGGCAACGCAGCAGGGAACAATGCCTTTTCTACAGAATTTCAAGTGATTCCTTTTTAAACAAACATTCCTGGAAAGAACCCTCTGAAGGGCTGGAGAAACATGAAGTGCCTCAGCCTTGCCTACTTTTTTTCTTTCATGTAGCAATCACGTTGTCCTTTGTAGATTTGTCAGTCCTACAAGTACACTTGTACACTTTACTCTGTAAAGGCATCCTGCATGAATACCTTTGATGAGACTTAAAATTATACTACAGTCCAAAAAAAAGTTCTTTTTATCCCATATACCAAAGAAACTCAGCAGACAGATATATCTTTCGAGATCCATTGAGTTACCTGTTGGACTTAGGAGGAACATTGGGATCAGCCTTTGAGATATCACATGATACCTGGCCATATATGATGTCAGTGCTGGGCTGATGATTAATCACACCTGAGTTAGGTTCAATTTCCCTTAAAAGGCAAGCCAAAGACTTTATCAGTTTTAATAATGTTGGCAGACACTCTGGACTGGTATAACAAAGCTGCTGTATCTCTGGTACATGACCTGAATTTGAATGGCTTTCTCTGCAAGAAAGGAACTCAGGCCATATGATAAGCATATCTGAAATGAAGTTTAAAAATCTCTAAAGAAAACAAAAATTCTTGAAACTTCAAGATATTGGAGATAGCTTTGTTTTGTTATCGGAGATCTTGCACAGAGGAACACTACATGTGCAGGCACACAAACTGATATGGCAGGGATTTTTTCAGTCATGTGCCGAGAGAACTGGTTGCATCCCAAAATATTTGTTTTTCTATTCAGCGCCCATTTTCCTCCCACATTGATTACTGCATAAACTTCCTCTCTCTCCTACTATCCCCTAGCATCAGTCACAGTATTACATTACTATATATTAGGAAATAAAAATATCAGTGGATTGAAACCTTTTAGTTCATGTGTTAGCTGTGTTATCTTGATTAGTCAAAATGCTAATATACATACATAAGTTCCATTCTCAATTATCCCTTACATTTCTAGCATTTCTTCACCTGCTTCAGTCAACTTTTGGGTATTTTACACTGGAAGTAAATCAAAGTGATGACATACAAAATACTCAGTTGGATTACAGGAAAGCTACATGAAATCCATACTGTTTACGCAACACTGCATAATTTTGCATGTTAAAATTTGCAGTTATTATTATACTTTGATTTTTAGCAGAATTGCTACTACTTCATTATAATTTAACTTTACCTTGCCTTATCTACTGAAGATGTAAGAGATGATTATTTGATTGCATACACAGAAGCACCCATGCAAAATTGTCATAAAGATATCATGTAAGTTAAGAGCTGGGATAAACTTGCCTGACATGTACTGGGCAGACTTGTTAACATGAATTTAAAAAGGGGAGGGAACTATCCCAAGTTTCAGCCACAGCTCTGAAGCCTTATTTTATAGAAAATTACCTGGAGGCTCAGCTTATCCAGCTGATATCTTTGTAATGTTTAGTCTTGTGCTGCAGAGGATGACATTTTTCTGTTAACACCAAAATTGTTTTTTTATTAATAACACTCAGGACAGAATAAGGCAGTATGTTCATGGCATTAGTGGATTTTACTTGCAGTTATGTAAAAGGTTTAGGGTTAGTCTGATATTCTTCAGCTCTCCTTCAGCATCTTTTCCCAGAGCATTTATAAAAACAGCAAAATCAGAAACAAGAGACCCGCGCAATGGAAGGCCCAACATTCATTTTCTTTGCTCTCCCCACTGCCAAGTTATTCAGTGACTGCACATATTTTATAACCCACAACCTCAGCATTCTGGAATGTCTTAAAAACCATGTCAATTAAGTTGCACTCAGCTGATCTTTTGTTTCAAAACCATATTTAGAAATCTTTCTTCACACTACAATAATTCGAAACACTTTCAATACACAGGTTTCGACTACAAATGTTTGTATTTGAGCTCCCGGCCTTCTCACTCCCACTAAGGGCAGATTCTGAAATGTTTTTTCTTCAAATACACTAAAATCAATATTTTGTTACAGAAGTTTAGAGCAGCTCTTATGAAAGGTCTTTTTTTTTTGTTATTTAATTATTATCTATGGCTACTTGTATAAGTACTTGATGAGAAATTGACTTTATATTAGGAAAAAAAACATTCCCAAGATAGTATAAAATTCAACAGGAAGAAGTTGATCAGAATCTGGCCTTCTATTAGAAGCCATTGTACTACTGACTTGACGGAGAGCAATGGAAGCACAGTGACTGATTCATTTTGAATGTCATTCCTTTAAAATGCCAGCACTTGAGAACCTCTGGACGCTCTCCACTAGTGAAAATCAGCTTAGCTTGGTTAACTTCAGTAGAACTACCGTGATCTAAACCAATTGAAAATCTAGTCCTTTGTGCTGAGCCTTCATTCTCAACAGGAAAAAAAAAATAATAAAAGGCAGCACCACACAGCCCAGTAAGTTTTTTGCAGATTCTTGTCCTACTTATTATCTACGAGTGCAGCCTTACTGCTGTTAGCAACAATGAGAACGACAGTACAAACCAGAGTCATGACTTTCCTGCACCATGTTAAAAGCCCCACTCAAAGAGGAGTTTGATGACACAGCAGTGAAATCCCTCTGGCTGGTAGAGACTGTAGTGATTGTTAACACCACTGCATCTCCAGTCATTGCTAATAACAAGTAAAAACCTGCTGGAGGAGACAAGGCCAAAATGGGGCTTTAATCAGGGCTGCTGTCAGGTCTGTATTACTGGAGGCTCCCATGGTACCCAACTTTGTAAAAGATAACATAATGAATTTTTGATGTGAACAGTACTGGAGAAGTGGAAGTAGCATAAGAATACTCCCTTTAACTGCTGGATGCTCCCAGCATCCCTGGTTGTAACCTATATTCATAGCATAGCCAAGCTACTCCATCTGGAAGCCAGTCTGGGACTTCTTAACCTACAGATACTTCCAGCTCAAGGAAATTTAAGTAAGTCCGCTGGAAAAACTAGGTTAATTTACACCTCCAAATGGCATCAGCTAAACGTAACATGCATACCAAGAACAATAAAAACAGAAAACAAAATTAAGGTTGGCTCAGAAACTAACAATAATATTTTGTCAGCTTCCCTTTTGGCATTTAAGCTCTGTGGTTCAAAACTTCAGTCATCCTATGGAATTTTATTTTGTGCTTCTTCATCTGCACACAGAGAAATCAAAGAGACCGCCATGATATCGCTATCAAATATGGTTCATATTTCATTATTTAAATGAAATTCCTTTACTCATCTTTGTGTAAATAACATTATAATTGTGAGGTGCTTCCTAACTAAAAAAAAAAAAAAAAAGTAAGGAAGGATCTGATCCACTTACCAAATAGCTCTTTGCTTTCTGAGTGCAAAAGTGACTGGAATTTGTCCTAACATCAACTTTTCTGCAAATTTCAAAATGTTTTCCAGAAATTCAAGTTCTCAAGTACACTAATTTTGGGTATCATGTTGTTTTTCAAATAATCCTAATATATGGCTCAAACTACAAGATTGAGTATAGGATTCATCCAGAATAGGATTTAGCTCAGATTTTCAGTCCTCCCATAACCACTTTACTCCAAAAGAGAGAAAGGAGGAATATCTTTCTAGAACTCATCACGTCATCTTTCCTCACACACACACAGCAATATTCCCATCTTCCCTGCTTTTAGGAGCTCTGTGGCCTTTTACCTACACAAATTATTGGCTGTAACCTACAGTGAACTAAGCTGAATGTGGCATTTTTAATTCCTTTTCTAATTAACCTATTTGCGTGCATTTCAGTAATTATACAGCTTT
Source organism: Anser cygnoides (assembly GCF_040182565.1). Classification (NCBI taxonomy): domain Eukaryota; kingdom Metazoa; phylum Chordata; class Aves; order Anseriformes; family Anatidae; genus Anser; species Anser cygnoides. The sequence continues at coordinate 9,032,398 of NC_089884.1, forward strand.
GCATACCTAACAAGAAATGTCCCACTGTGCAATGCCAACTGTCCATACATTGCAGTAATCTGTCTTCCCCAGTGACACAGGAGATGATATTTAGGGAGAGCACAGAAACTCGGCCAGTGCCTGTGGCCACTCCATTCCCCCAGCACCCACAACCAATGGATGAAGGTGTCAGGGGGTACGTGGCCGGTCATTCCTGATAGCATCTGTTTTGAATCTCCTGTCCAATAACTCATCTAATCTCTCTTTCAAAATGATGACACTCTTCATCTCCCTCCTACGGCTTCATCAAGTACTCCCAAACCTCTTACTGTGGAAGCTGCTCTTTATTCACTTCAGCTCCTGCTTTTGTGACTTTGCAAACTTCAGTCACACTCCCTCCCTCAACCTTCTTCTCTCAAAACTGAAAAGTCCCAGTATTTTCAGCATCTCTTTGTACAGCGAAAGCTTTCCACCACTGACCTTTTTACTTGCCCTTGTCTGCTCCATCTCTAACTCCACTGTATCCTTCCTGAGATGTGGAGATCAGAACTGCACAGAGCGCCGCAATGAGAGTGCTCCAGTGTCTTACACACTAGGAAAATAATGCCCTCTTTTGCTCTCAGTACCCTTTCTCAGGATGCTTGACATTTTGTTGGCTTTTTTTGGCTGCCAATGCACTTTGAGTTGAGGATTGAAGGAAACTGCCAACAACTCCAAGATCACTTTCCTGAGCTGTAACTGTCAATTACTAATTCGACGTCATATTATCCCAGTTTGGATTATTTTTTCATAGAGTACAGTCACCTACACTAAAGCTCTTTGCCACCTTTTTTTCCCCAATGACACTGTTAGTTTCACAAGATCTTTCTAGAGTTCCTCACCATCAGCAGCGCATTTGACTACCTTAACACTTTACAGTTTGGAGACTCCACACAGATGGTACTCAGCCCTTCTCCTGGTCATCGATGAAGGAATGGATTAAAATTCGTTCTCAGCAATGTCCCCTCTGTGACTGATCCTTCATTCCTGATACCCCCAAACTGGCAACAGAGCATACAGCTTTTTACGACTAGGCAGCATTTATTCCTTCCCTAAATTGCCTCTCACCCAAGAGATGCATGCCCAGTTGACCTAAAATTGGCCACTGTAAACCTCCTCAAATTGTCTGTGTGTCAGAGAGGAAACTCCACCAGGGCCATACTACTACCAACACCATGTCTGTGCCACGTTGCACACTTGGGTCCATTAGCAGGACTAGCAGACTTGAGCACTTTTCTGAGAAACCATGGCACAAGACAGCCAAGCGCTCCCTGTGAGGTGCTCTGGAGCTTGCCCCAGAGAGCTCCGAAGGCTCGGGGCAGCTCAGCAGCTGGCTGTTTAGTCACGCAGTCAGAGGGCAGATACGTGCAGAGCAATGAAATCCATTCTCTTTCACTAGGAAAAAACATTCTATTTATCTACTTGCCAGTCCCCAGCCTGAAATTCTAAACAAGTAACTTGTCTCACCTTTTTATTGACAAACTGTTTGATTTTTCCTTTAAATGTTCCACTACACCAGTGCAGCTACGTCAGGCGCATGTAGCCTACACTGCGTATAGCAGGGACAGATGTCAAGAACAGGGAAGATGAACACTGGGAAATGTTTGACACAATGCCAGTGGTATGGATAAGGCTTCAGAAGGAACTTGCACTCCAGAAGCTCCATCGAGCTGCAGCGGTTGTTTCTCAGCAGCTACGCGTGAAGTGCCGCGCTCCAAAGGGATTTCAGCTCCTCCTGCAGAGCCAAAGCCTACAAAAAACTGGGAAAGGAGGGTGGGAGGGGAACGAGAGAAAAGAGAAGTGCAGCAGCAATATGCTGTGCTGGTATAGTTCTTCTGCACTGCAGACTAACTTCAATGCACGAGGACTTAAAACAGACCACGCTTCTCTCCAACGCCAGACAGGGCAGAGACTAAAAGCCTGGTAGCTGGCAAGATCACGCTTCCCCAAGTACGTTCCCAAAGCTAGGAATGGAAACCAGAGGTTGCCTAATGGGGAATCTTGCATCAAATGTTTTACTGTTAATCATTTTGTCTCTTAAGAATCAACCTTTAATTTGACCTCATTTCTGAAATATTTTGTTTGCTATATTGTGAGGGGTTTCCAATACAATTTTTTTAAACTAATAGCTGAAATGCTTAACAGACCAAAAACAGTATGTTACCATACTCTAGACTATAGTATGCATAGGATATTATAGTATGTAGATATTAATATACATTGTTCTGGACCATCTGAGAGAATGACCTTCACGAAAGCATTTTTTTGTTTTATTCTTTATACTAAAGAATACTAAACAAAACAAAACAAAAAAAAAGTGAGGACCATAAAGGCTTAATCTACTCCCAATAACCATAGCGCAAAGTCTCATTCTTAATTGGGGAATGGTACATTTCAGTACACTGAAACTTACCTAACATTCTGTGGAGATGGCTACAGAAATAGTCAGACATAACTCTGGTTTCATCATTTCTGAAAGTACAATAGTCATTGAAAGAACTGCTGCTAACGAGGTGGTGCTTTGATGCAGATATCCTCCCACCGGTCTGACTGTCCATTACGGCACTGCTTTTACAGCTAGCGAGTTCTGCTTTTTAAGGCTTCCAGCGCCAGCCTGCCACTGCCAGTTTTAATTCTGCGAGACAGGGTTATGAATATACTATTGTGAGTTCCTTTCAGGAGGTTACAGGGTGTTGATCTCAGGTCATTCAGCAAAGTAGGACCAAAGGAAGCACCACGAGGGCAACAGTTTCTGCTCACAACTAATTCTACATCAATCCAAATCTTGACCCAGGATCATGAGACCTTATCCCAAGACAGCAACTGTAAAAGTATAGTCACAACTCCACTATTAGAAATCAAAACACAAAATGGTTGAGTTACAGTGGCTAAGCCTGAATGACCTCTTACAGAATAGAACAACAGAATAAAGCGTCAAACCAGTTAGAAGAAAATAAAGACACAACACTTAAATATAAAGCACTCTAGGATACGACTGATTTTGCAAATCCTAATTATACCACCAGAAAGTACCAGAAACAAAATAGTTAATGTGAGTTTTCCTAGTAGGTTCAGTGAACCTGCTGTTAGGACACCAGCTGAACTAGCTGCACATCAACAGAACAAGCTGAGCTTTTGATTTTTCAGTTTTAATTTTTTATGCATTTATTTTCAATGATATGTGAATAAAGGAAACTTTCCAAGTCTGATTTAGCTTAAGATGAAGCTACCCTTTTGTTTATTTAGTCCTGTCCATATTTCAGACACCAAGGTTTTAATTGGATAGATTATAATTTAATCTTGCAGATGGAAATCCTTATTAAGACGTTTTCATGGAGGGAAAAGATTATTTTGAGAAAAGGTGATTCTTACGAATCTAAGCATAACTGCAGGGCTGGACAAACCGATCACAGCCATATGAACATCCTCAGAGTGTCACCAGGCCCAACACACATTCCACCAAAAGACGCTGGTGGGATTTAGACATAAGTATTAAGTAGGAAATAGGGCTCACAGAGAATAAGGGCATGAAGAAATATTTTTATATGAGTAACACTGCTGGCAATAGCATGCAGTAATGTGGCTGAGGACATATTAGCAAACAATTAATGTATCTGGTGGCATATGTCAGTGAGACATCATCGAGGAAAAAAAATGATTATGCTAAGTACCGATAAGGCACTCTATAGCATGCTAAATTGAAAATACTTTTTATCATGTGACATCAAGCATATGGTACGTTGCTGACTGGTGAATGACAAACTTTGAAAGGTCATTATTACCCTAATGAGAAAACCTGACATAAAGAATTAATTAGCTTTTAATTTATTTAGTATTAAGAAATAGAAAATAACACAGACTCCAGATGGTAGTTTGCACAGTTTTTAAGGTGGTGGGGAAGAATCTTCTATTTTTTCTGTGTCTTAGTACTTTGTTCTAGGATGGCAGGAAGGCAGAAGTTGAACAATTCCGTAGCAAATTTCTTATTTGCTATGAGAAAAAAAAAGTTGTAATAGACCTGATAGATTAAGGATTTAATCCTGATAGGGTATTAGGCTCTTTTTACAGACAAAGTGCTCATTCAATAAAAGTTATGCCCAGTTCTTTTCCTTTGGCAGCAGCTCATAAGGCTTGCATAAATGTGACTTTCCAAGCCTTGAGTAGATTTCTGACATGCATAAACTCAGTCATATCTCTTTGCTGAACAATTGAGCAGCTCGGCTAGGTTTTCTTTCTGAAATATATATTATTACTATATTGGAAAAATAGTATGTTTTTGAATCTTTAAGTAATTTGAGCACAAAACATTAATCATAATTATACTAATAGAGAGAGAGGAAATATTCTGAATATATTCTATCTAATCAGCATTATGACACAGAGCGCAGCCCACAGCTGACTCTCATGACCTCTCCAGACACATCATTATGTATTTGAAACACACAGCCTTACCAACACCCTTCCTAACACATCTGAAAATGAGTGCCATCAGACAGAGAAAACCGGATTAGCTGGCTGAGCAAACTCTCCAGCAAAGGAGGCAGATTAACACAGATTTATTAGAAAGAAGTGAAATTCCTAAAAACAGAATACCACAAAATGTACAGTAAAAGTCTGTTTAAACAGTGAAAAAATGACTGCTTACCTGTAGACTGATAGGGACGAAGGGGATACGAGGACAAATTAAACTATCTAACAGTGCAAGCACTTTGAAACCAGTATTTTCTATAGCAGTAGCTACAGACACGCACACACTGTCACAGAAGAAAAAAAAATCTTCTCTCCATTCAAGTCTGCAGCCTCAAAATCAATTATGTTTTTTAAAGCAGTTTTGGATTCTTTTTTTTTATATCATTGGGAGGTTGAAGGTTAGGTACAAGGTTTCATAGCTACAACTTCCCCCAAACTTCATTTTGCCATCACAAAGAGCTCAGTTTTGCCTTGGTTCCACTTCTGACTAAAGTGCCTCATGACAGGTTTATAGTATTAATTTCCTCTTCTAGTGCACTCCTTATAAATGTTTTCTTTATAGCATAAATCACATTCCCAGTACTAGATAAGACTCATATAGATCACTACTGGATTTCATACCATGAGCACCCTGTAACAGATTACTGTTCTCTGTTGATTATTCACGACAGGCCATAATGACCAGAGCCATTCTAATGCCCAGAGAAATGAAATGGTGATAAAAGGTAAAGAACATTAAATTAAATTATTTCTTAGGACTATTACTACTATGGTCACAGGGTTTTCTAAGGGATGGTGCTGGTTTTTGGAAAGAAGTTAATCCTGCTAGTAACATTTGGTTTTCTTCCGTTTCAGTAATGCACTTTCAGATACATAGATGAGCCTACGGTGTGTTTGTTTTTCAGAATGACTTTATCTCCTGGGCCCTTAGATAAAAGGCATGAGTTCTGTGGATCTGGGAAAAAAAAAATAAATCAGCAGAGTCCAAAATCAGTCCGCTGTACCTACAAGCGTTTCTCAGCCTGTGCTACTAACAGATTGCTGATTCAAGGTGAACCCGCACAACACCCTCACTCCCTTTTGTCATCAGCCCTCAAACAGCCTCGGAGCACCCTTGGCTATCCCCCGGCCCTGAGCAGCCAGCAGGACCTGCAGTGGCGGTCAGGGCCACGATTCCCAGGGCGCAGCTAGGCCAGCAGCTGAGCTCCTGCTATGGCCAGCATGCCTGTGCCTTGTGTCTACTCAACACCTCCACCGCCTCTGCGACATTTGCTTCACAAATTCAGCCCTAGCGCATCGACACAAACACTAAAGTTTCTAACGTGCTCAAACACACCAAATTCAAAGCACCCCTTTAGCCAAACATATTTTATTTGTGATTGTCTCTACCGAAGTAAAGGCATGTGACTTGGATGAAAACCCTGGGATTTGGTAAAGTAATGCATGTAAACTGAGACTACGGCTGTGCTCATACAAAAGAGGAATGTCATCACCTTTGCGTGGAGCAGACCCAGCCCCCTCTCACTGATCTCGGTGTGCCACTTGGAGCCAACAAGGAAAACATAATTAGGTGGAAGGAATTTGTTCAGCCTGCTCTTTCAGCTCCCTGGAAATGCCAAGGAATAGATGGTGCTCTGGGAAGTGTATCTTTTAGTGCTACATTTGCAAATTGTTGTCATTCTTCCCCCCACCCTGCCTTCTTGTTCTTCTTTGTGCAAATCCTAATGGATTTCTGCGGCGCCCAAATTCTCCACTGGTGACCCCCCTCGAGCAGAATGTCAGGCAGTCCCCACAAGTGCGAGATCCAGCCCAGAGCCTGTTCCCCTGGCAGCAGGGCCAGCAAACGGCTCTGCTCGTCATCACCGCCTCGTCGCTGCTCTTTGAACAGCCCATCAGGAATTCCGTGACCCATAAGCCTACACACATGATCTCCAGGACCTTTTTACTTTTTCCTGAGACATAAATGCAAAGCTTGAATCTTTGTCTAGACCTAACTTTCCCATGTGGCCAAGCAAGCTCCATTTATTCCGACTTTCAGAGGATAAAGCAGGCGTATCAGCCCCAGGCTACAGAATGAAAGGAGCATTACAAAAATATGAAAATAAAATGTTCCATTAAAAAAATAATTTCATTATGATTCAAAAACTATTCCCTCTTTCAAATTGGGCCTAAGATGGTAACGTTTACTTTGCACACTGCTCTGCTGAAATGAAAACTTTTATTAATAACATGCCTCTGTTTTTTAAAATTATCATAACAGATGGATTTATAGATCTAAAATAGTAACCAAATTCTAATAATGAAGCCATTTAATATGTAACTCAATTTCTGACAAGTTAATATTGGCTTTGAAAGCAGTAGTCCCTGAACTAATATGTTTATATCCCAATATAAGTTGCACGTATGTGCTCCCTTGCTAGCTGCTCATTGTGTTGCCCTGACAGATAAAGCTGTTCTGCACATTTTGCTTCTTTACTCCATTTTGCAAACACATTGTTAAATTATGAAAGAAATTAATGATCAAGATGATCTTAGAACATTTGTAAAATAATAATAATAAAAAAACAAGTGTTCTCTGATTCTTTGAGACAACTGTGGAGTTTGTGAGATGCAAGTCTCCATTTCCATATAAATGGAAATACCCGTGCAGACATACCTATGCACATACACACAACATATTTATAAGATAACCCACAATTATTCTTCATCATATTGAACCGTTAGAAATTAAATGCATTTATTAATAACCCTTTTGTTTAACTGGATATTCTCAAAACTAAAACTGTTTACAGTATGTTCTGTCCCAAAACACTTTTTATTCATATATTTGCCAAGGACAACACCACCCAGATTCAGGGAATGGCAAGATAGTGGGAAATACAGCAGTTCCAAACAGATTAGCTTTGCAAAAGTATTTTTAATCATGGAAATGAAAAAAACGATTGTTTTTATTTCTGTAGAACTACAGAAAATGTACACTGAAACTAAAACAAAACTGCTAACAGCTTTACAGCAGAGAGAAAGGACCAAAATCTGCTTTCTGTCTCAGAACTACAACTCTCATTTATTTCAGGGACTACACAGCTGCAGCCAAGCATCACTGTCAGCCCAGTAGGAAAAACAAATCCATTTCTGGGCACATTCATCTCCTTCCCAATGGTCTCTTACCTGAGCTGCCTTGCAGCTCTCTGAGCTAGGGGATCTCTCACAGAGATGGAAGCAGAAAAGTCATTTCAGGGCCTGGTACAGGAAAAATTTAGGGAATTCAGCTGAAAGAGGGACAGACAGTTAAAGAGATTAAGATTGATTTCACAGAATTAATCAGGAGACTTGGGAGGCTGTGTTCAGGATGCTCTTTGTGGAGCACATACACGATTGAGCCTCATGGACTTTATGAAACAAGGCTTGTGCAGCCTTTCCATGTATCCTTTCCATGACCAACTAGCGTAGTCAAAAACAACGACAACAAAGAACCACCAGACTCTTCTTGAATATTGAAGCTTTTTCCAGTTTCTTTGGCTGTGCTGTCTTGGTCTATTCTGAACACTTTCTTTGCCAAGCCCTTAAGATTAGCACAGCACATTGTCACAAGAACCTGGGTGATCTGTCAGTCTCAACATTGTCCAACATCACCATCCATTTTAAGCAATATTTTCAATTGGTCAACTGAATTACTGACAAAGATCCATTTTAATTAAAAGCTTTTAACTTTCACATAACTTACAGATCAAGACATCACAGACAAAAAATAAAATAAAATAAAAATTCCATAGAGTGTGATTTCAGGCACTTCTTGAGCTTGCATGTGATTGTACCCAGAATTCAGTTCTGGCACAGAACAGCCAGTGGAATAAAAATAGTTTAAAGGCATTTCTGGAAAAACTATATTTCAAAATAGAACTACAATGATCATTTTTGTTCCATCTTACATTTCTAACTCCTTGCTGAAAACGTTTACTATTAATTTTATTTCTAACTTTTAAATAACTATAAATGTGTGAAATCAAGAAGAGGTATGGATGCGTCCCTTTGCAATTACGTACCTAATGATCATTACCAAATTTTAATATCATAGTTATAAATATAAGTCTCAACATGCATTTGCAGGACTCAACTTTTGGTCCTCTCATCTGCCAGAAAAAACCTTGGCTCTGAACCAGTGGCTACAATTAGAAGTAGAGCTTGGCACAAATAAAAGTGCTCAGAAATGTCGAGGTGAAAGGCTTGATCCTTCTCCCTCTCACTGCCATATCACAAAGCAATTCCATTTCACCTGCAGCCTGAATGGATAGGCTAGAAGCACAGAGTGGCATCTTCCGCATCAGCCAGCAATAGTTACCTTTCCAAATATTAACTGCTTCAATTTATTTTGAATTTAAAATAATAGACTGTCAGGGCGCATTTAATTGGCCCTTGTTCTGCCAGCGGGGTATCTAGATGGGCATCAACACCGTTCTCTCCACTGCCAAGGATGACCACACGTGAATAAGTGACATGTGGAAACTTCCAAAGCTAAATCAATGCTTCAGCTGCAGTTAGCCCTGTTTCCTAGCTACAAAAGTTTTTAATGTATTGCAAGGCCAGCAATGTCTTTCAGTCTCGTCATAGTCCGAAAATAGAGGTGACTGTTTTCATAAAGAATAATTTGACTGATACACACATACATGCACAAATATATACATAAAATACATACATACAGCCACAGAAACTATGCAGTGAAAGTCAAATGAATTAAGAGCTTCTATTCATAGAAATATTGATATATTAATTGATAATGGGTTTAATGGTTTAAAATAATTTCTTTTGCTTCAAAAAAAAAAAAAAGTTACCTAAAAGGCTCATTTTCTGGTATCTTCCTTCCATATATTTCATACGTTTCTCTAGCTTCATGATTACCTAACAAGACACAGTACTATTGATCTCATATGCTTGGTTGATTTGTAGATTACCATGTACTGAAAAAAAATCTGCTTCTGAGACATTTTGCTTGATCCTGAAAAACATTTCACGTGCCAAACATATTGATTCACTTTCTAATAAAAGAGAAATCAGTACTTCTGTTTTCTTTGCTTTCTTCCTTCAAAAAACAGAACCCCAGTCTCTTGGACTGTCTAACAGTACAGTTCAGTAAAAAATACCTTATTTAAGGACTTTAGCTCTTCTTCTCCCATTTTCAATACTCCTAAGTTACAACCAAAAGTTAGAATCAGGGATTAATCATACTTGAAATACACCAAAATATTGCATTTTATTTCACTTTCATTATTTCCTGGATAAGAGATTCCTAAACATCAAAATATACTTTTATAAAACAGGTGGATTAACTTGATTTTAGCTCCTGGAGCATTCAAACATCCAAAAATACATAGCTTTCATTATACATAACAAAGTGCAACGATGAGGAGATACTTAGGAGTATATGCAAATAACCACGAGTTCAATACACATGCATTGACTCAGACACAGATTTACGATGCAAACATTTTTTCCTATGTAAAGAACTATTAAGGTACAGATATTACTGAATGAAGTAAGAGATTGCACAGTGAGCCAAGTAAACCTTGAATCAGATTCTAAAATCTGATTTAGACTATGGCCCTGAAGTGTCAATCAGTGGTGTTCTTCATAACAAATCAATACTGATGGCAAGCACAGGAAAGATGCATATAGATGACATGTTCTGAATGTTTCTCCTTACCTGCATTCACCTCTGTTTGTTTTTTTAAACAATAAAAAACCCTAAAACCTCTAAACTACTTTTTGCGTTTTATCTCCATTCTAATAATTCAACTCTGAGCTAACATAAAATATCCTTTAAAAAGAGATTTCAGCTTTAAGCATTTAATGCATTACTTTTACAGCTACAGGAAAAAAAATCTGCTCTAACAACTCTGAATAGAAAATATTTCTAATATAATAATATCCCATTTACCAATGTATAGTATTCAGTGTTCCAGAATATTCATCTTTAACCTCTGTGAGGTTTTCATTTGGCTGTCAGACTTTACAATGAAATCATTCTGCTTTTAACCATTCATTTTAACCTTTTGTTCTGTAATTCATACTTTACTATTCTGGCTTATCTTTTTCTGTAAATTGAACAAGAGAGCCTTCCATCGCAGCCTTCATTTTCATTTCAACTATGAAAACCAAGATTCTGCTATTGAACAAACCTCTAGCAAAACTCAGGAGACAGTCAAGCTGTGCTTGGAGGACAAGTATCATGAATTAAGCTGTACCATACAAAGAAAAGGTAGTTACACAAATTCCTTTCATCTCTTAATTAGAAAAAAAAAATATGTCTGATGATGAATTAGAGCAGTTGTATACTCATTAAGAGCCTGCAGTGACCTGATGGCCCAATGAAAATCAACAGCAAAATTTCAGTAAGGTCATGAGTTTGCCTCAAACCCTTCACAAGTTACCAGATGTGTTTATAAAAAAACTGAAGGAACTAAGTTCCAAAAAATTGCCATTACCTACAGGGCATAGAGCACCAAAGAAATAAGGTCCAGCAGTCCTGGCTCAATTCACTGCGTACCCATCCCAAGAACATTTGGGGCCTCCTCATATGGGCTACAGCTGAGCAAGCGGCAATGGTGCCTCCTCCAAGCTGGCCTGGTCAGCTCTGCATTGCTGCCCGGGGCTGCAGCCGTAACTGCTCTGCACTACAGCTGTGCTTGGGAGATGCCACCTCCACGGAGCAGCTCGGCTTTCCCCAAAGCCACCCAGAGGCGTTTCTAATGGCAGCCCAACCTTTTGCAGACATCAGGGGGGGAGCTATGCTCGGCTAGGAGCTCGCTCGCTTCTTAAGAGCTCCATGACTTTTTCCACTGTCCTTATACACAGAGGTGAATGTTACCCCTAATGAAAACTCTCTATGCTGATACAATGGCAAAAATTATTTAGGGTTGTTTCTCCTTCCAAACTGTTTCTCATTTAATGTAATTTAATTTTTAAGATATTGCATTTTACATAGTAAAACAAAACAACTTTCAGTATAAAATACCTCTGAAAGGTGAAAAAAATGTATTTTCTTACAGGTTGTAACAAGTACCAATGTGATTCTGTGCATCACTGCTTGAGCTTTCTGGGTTTGAAACATCACTTTTCTGAGCTCCATGTACACTTGTTCAACATTTGTCAGAAAACGTGTAGGCATTTAACATCCACATATTCAAAGGTACTCACACTTTGTGTGTGTGTTTAGAAACACGTGCTGATTAATGCTAATAAATAAGCATCAGTCTGAACAAACTCAAGGTCTTTTTGCACTTAGTAAGTCACACTTTTTCTGCTAGCTCCTTTATATTCTGTCAGAAGTATGCAGTTGTTCTTTAAAAAATACTTCCCCAAATGTTCTATGTTCTTCCCTTTAAAAAAAAAAAAGGAAAGAAAGAAAAGCTGCTTTCATGAATGTAAGCTCAGAATATATTAGAAATGTCACATAGACTCTTACAGCCATAGATATAGTTATCAGCAGTTTGATATAAGTTGTATATTCCCAGGAAGGACTGGAGCACTTCAAGGACATTGGGATAGCAATCTACAAATGAGACTGCGTCAGGAATAGTTAAGGGTTAATCTACATGAAATGCCAGGTGATTATAACTCTCGGTTGTATTCAGCATATGGAACCTGATTTCACAGGATTGCAGGATTTCCCAAGTACTTTAAAAACAGCTGGAACTGCAGTAATTTTGTAATTTCCTCAAATTTAGGGACAGCTGCTTGCAACTCAGTTACCTCCTAGCTCATGGCATGTAGCTATGTGATTTGACCATGCTAAGATGTTTCATAATCTTTATTAACTTTTCCCTGCCTGTCTGCTTATTCAGCTCCTCGCGCTGTACTGGATAACAAAGCCTTTGTGAGAACTGGGTTACGTCAGCTTCCAGTGCTGTCTCTCATCAGGTTCAATTCATAACAGCCAAATCATATGGCTGGACATAAATGAAACCGGTCAAATGGTTCATTGACAATTCCATTGCTTCAGCTAAATAAATCAAAATGTTTTTAAGACTGCACAGGTTTCCTTTTCTAGGAAGAGATATATGGAAGAAGCCTTTGCCACCATGGTTAAATGATTGGTATCTGAACTGCTCTGTTCATCCAGTGCAGGTGCAGGGAAAGAGGCACGCAGGCGAGGGGACCTCTCTGCGCCCGTAACACTCCTGTTGATGCTGTAAAGAGGTTCTCAGTCCCAGCAGGTGTGGGGGCATGGTAAGAGCAAATTACCCAGTAGATCACTGAATGGCGAAGTAGTGAAGTGTGCTTTGGGCACCAAACTGCATATAATTTCAGGAATTGCCATATCTGCCTTCCATACATGCTCTTCTTGGAGGAAAAGAAAATGAGAAGTAAAGGTATATGGATATTAGGATAACTGTTTTCCTAAAAACGCAGAATTATTTTTCCTTCTATCATATTTTAGAACAATTTATTTTGTTCAGTGCCACCAACTGCACTCTGATAAGGTGACACTTCTGCGAAGGATGCACAGCATCTCAAAAGGACAATGATGAAATGGGTCATGCAGGGACCCACATAAAAAATAAATAGACAAATTTCACAGTATTTTAAAAAGTGGCTGCCGACATCACAAATCACTGTCAGCTAAAAAAGACTTCAAGAATGACTTCGGATACAGCACATAAACTTCTTTTAATTACACTTGCAACTTGTCATAATATTGTGAGTGTGTTACGTATCTGAAATCGATGTACCTGCCATAACGCATTAAGAGCTACATCCTCAGAGGGAACATCACAACTCTAAGCACTGCATCACCTAATTCTTCAGTGACTCCACAGCATCTGGGTAGATGGGTACACAAACAACAAGAAGACAGGTATCTAAGCATGAAATCTACAGAAGCCATTCATTATGTCTGTGCAGACACAGTAAATACAGCAACAGTAAATCTTAAGGAAATACATGTATCCTAAGCTATAGTCTTTGGTGACTTCAAGGCTATTTCAGGGATTTTTTTCTCTACTAAAAGCATCACACAGGAACAGAGAAAAACATCTCCCCCCTATCTTCTGTGGGACTGATCCAGTAAACAGACTGAGAATGTTTCTTAGACCAAATAATCACAGGGATGCTCATTTTGTAGTTCTGAATGGGACTTAGGCACTTACATCTCACACTGTCAACACTTTGGAAGTGCTGGGTATGCACAGTAGCAAAGCTTCTACACCTAGGCAGCTTTCTTGGCAAAAAAACACAGACTCCTCCAGAGCTGGGAAGCAACTGAAAGGACACACGAGGGAAAGAGCTGCTCATGGTTTGTAATTTGGCCTTAGATACCTATGAGGGAAACTGTGCTGTGCAATCAAGAAAGCTAGAAAAAAGAACTGAGCAAATTACACTAAGCTAATCTCCATGCTGGGTCAACTAGACTATGACCAATATCCAAGTTAGCCAATTTCAAGCTGACTCGGAAATCTCTCCTGCTGTAACTGCATTGTAAACAACTCCTGGAGGCCCCTTGCTTTTGTAGCCTCAGACATGGAATACATAAGCAACAAAATCTCCAGGCTAACGAGAAGCAAGGGTAAGGCCAGATCCTATTTTATATACATATAATTTAAATTCTGCCTTTCAAGTTGATCCTTTAAAACATCCCTAGACATTCCAGAATTGTTATCTCAACATTTGAGCAGTGTAAGCAGTACATTGACATCCATTGTCTAGGCTGTATCAGCAGTTATCTTTGGAAACATTAAAGAATAGTAAATTATCAATTCTGAATTAATTTAACTCCAGGAGTATAGGGTATTTAGCTGGTTGATTATTATTATTATTTTTAATTTACTTTCAAAGACATGCTAAAAGGGATGCAGATGCAAAGGCAGAGAAAACAGTTCATTTATGGACTTATTAACACACCACTTTTGAACAAAACAGTGTGTTAGGAAGTAGTTTTGACAATAATATTCACTTAGATAGCTACTATGTGAACTACAATAACATCTAGCCTGTTCTAGAAGTCAAGGAAGTCTGAAAGTTTTCAAACCTTTGGCCTAAACATGACAAGTATTGCAACATTTCTTGCTTCTTGTTCAAGGAAATCTCACTGGAAAATAAACAGCAGAGAAGATAAGCTATTAAGCTGGGCCCCTGATGCTGCTAGTTCTTTCATCAGGTCTTATATCTGTTAACCTTTCATAAATGTCAGTCTGAAAAGGAGTTTCAATTAAACTATATCCCAATGCCAAAAATTCCCTTACTCATTCTGCTAGACCACAGGCTTCTAACAGCTGCCTTACTCCCACAAAGAACTGAGATATGCAGGAACAGTAAGTAGTACCACGCTGTAGTTTCATCTGCCACAATAAAATTCAGGTTGCAAGTTGTTTTGTCTTTGCAGGTGCAATGTCATAATTGCTAAAATCACACAAGGAACAGACTTTTCACTTAAGCACGAAAGGAAAATATGGTACTATGAATAACAAAAGCTAGTTCAATCTAAAGTCACTGTCATCTACCATCTCCCAGAATTTTCTTGTTTTCATGCATCTTAGCTAGTACAAACTTAATAAAACTTAAAGTAACAAGTTTGCCCTTGTATGTGATGGACCTCCTGCAGTTACTGTTTTTATTCAATTAGTCTAAGTTATAATTGAAGTTGAAATGCAAAAAGTCTACAAACATTTTCATTATCTATTACAAAGTAAAGATGGTTTTAATGAAGAGTTGTTAACAGTTACCTGCTCTGAGAAATCATCTGCCTCGCTTATTATCGGTAAGAATTTTTTAGTGTCTATGGCCGCTGGTAAAACAACCATCATTTACAATCAAGCTTCCATCCTTTCTCTCTCTTCAGTAAAAAAGGCAATTTTCTTTTCTCCTTTCAGGCAGTAACTACTCATGCTAAAGGCTTTTCTGAGCTACCATGTCCATACAGCAAAATACCATCAGGGACAACTAAACCACAATCCACATGGAAATGGGTCCAGACTCCCCAGTTCATAACTTCATTAATGTCAGACAAGGAGGCAGCTATTTCCCTACAGTAGTGGGAGGAATTAGATATACCTTTTCCTCACCCCTGAATAATCAATGACCAGACATTTTAAAACTCCATTTTTAAGTCACAAGTGAAAGACAAAGCAATCAGAACTTCAATTTCAGAACCGTAGTTAGAGCACACTTTGTTAGAGTACACATACGAGCTTTCTCTAGGTTACCCTGTCCACGGCTAGTATCAGAGTCCATTCCAGCTTGAAGTACAACAAATGAAACTTAATATTCAGGAAACTCAAAGGATGAAAGGAGTACATGCCTAAGGGTCAACAAGAATATTTCTCTCTGCCATTCCCTACCCTCACACATGTTTTCAAGGATTGAGATATTAGAATTTTTTAAAAAAATATTTTATTTCGGGGCTGATGTATCCATATGGTTTAAATTCAACTCTTTGAGGAGATCCTCAACTCCAAAATAACATATATCTTGTTCATTAAAAAAGAAAAAAAAAAAGATGGAGTCCATTTATATATCACTCTGGATTTAACGCTGCCATTATCTCCTCTCCTGAAACACTGAAGATGTTAGGAAGACAACGTAGGGAACTGCAATGATTTTAAATGGAGATTTAATACCTAACTGTTACCCTGGCCTACTACAGAGTTAATAGCAGGTCTGTACAACTCCGTGCTATTCAATACCTTAGAGCTGAAATAAAGACGTCTTGATATTTCCTGAGCTCCAGCTCCTCAGAACCTTACAGCTTTCATCACAGTTTGAGGATTTTGTTTATTTCATGTAGGTATCATCTGCTCCGATTTGTTCCCAGAAAATAATATCCACCAGGAAATCATTCCTTGGGCAGCAATTTACCCTAATAATAGTTCTACTTTGCACATTCTTCTTGCTGATCAGGTTTTGCTGTGTTGCTTGAGTGCTACAGTACCAAGAGCAGCAGAGCTCACCTTGAGCACTGAGAAGGGTCTGAAATTGATTTTGTTGGTTATTACAATGGTGGCAGGAGCTGACCTCACATCCAGCACAGTGGAGTGTAATTTTTGCACACAGTGTTGAATTTGTCCTTGTTATATGGAATTGTACTGCTTTGTAGGAATCAATGACATTTGGAAATGACAGTACTGTGTTATCACAAGAGCAAGCCAGTTTGGTTTCGTAATGTGGATGGTTATAGTGTATTACTGCTGCTTATGCAACCTGAGCTTGTCCTTCAACACCCCTGGCTCCCATGGAGTGACTTGTAATAGTCACAGCCCAGGGATTACTACATAGGTGTGTGTACATGTGGCAGCACATCCATGAGAAGTACTAATGAAGTGACTACAGCAGGCCACATTAAGGAGCGTGACAGCACATATAAAAAAAATGAGGATTCATCAGAGAAAACATCATTATCAGGTTTTCTTCCATGTAGAAAAGACCCAGAAGAGTGTTCAAATGCTCAAGCAAAATGGAATAACAAAAAATAATAAAATTTTAAAAATTCATAAAGATTGTTCTATATCTGTAAAACTGAAGACATACCATCCGTCTCACCAAAATGCTTTCCCCCGGCTTAAGTTCATCAGAAGAAATTATTTGAGAAACAAAATAACTTGTTTGAGAAAACATGGTGGGGAAAAAACAGATTTCTAGATAGTGATTAGTATCCTTCAAAAATGTAAAGCATGAAATAGCTCAGGACTTGGTTACAATAGTCAGGCAAAACAGACAGCGTACAGCGATGTATACTGCTCTTTCCTAGAGCACAGTGTGTAGATGAACAAGGTGGTTGAAAACGGTTTAACCCACTGGTTCACCCCACGTATATGAATAATCAATAAAAAAGATTTTTAAATGACGTTAGGTCTGCCAACTATAACTATGTACCATAATAACAACGAGCTCAGTTTAACGTGAACAACAATCTTATGTGGAATTTCTTAATGGTAGCTAGTAACTATTTTTTTGTTGTTTAAATATTCATTTAATTGTTATTTTGTAGTAAGGAAAAATATACTTATTACTACAACATCCTAAACTTGTACTGTTGGTGTTGACTTTAAACAGAAAAATATATTTTATTTATGCATACATAAGCAGTCACCAAATATCCTGGAAAATACAAAAATGTAAAAGAATGCAATTTTTTTCCCCAAGACTTCAGTGCTGAACTCTTTCATACTTCTGGCTCTGTACTTAGATTTGATGTTGCGGAGAACTCTGAGCCACTGTCCCCCCCCCAGACAACGAAACAAAGCCATAGCTTAGCTACAGAAATGTCAGCTTTATTTCGTGAACTGGTACCTGCCAGGCTGCCGGCTCCACCCACCTGTTCTCAGTTACGCCTGGGACCTCCTAGGGCAGGCTGCAAATTGCTCACAAGGCCTCAGGCACACCAGGAATTCCCCGCACGCCCGGTGGCACGGGCTGGGGCAGCCCAAAGTTACCCTCGCCTTAGCATTAAAGGCACTGTTTACTGCAGACACAGTCACAGCCTAACAAATGGTACCTCTCCTTA
This sequence comes from Anser cygnoides, assembly GCF_040182565.1. Classification (NCBI taxonomy): domain Eukaryota; kingdom Metazoa; phylum Chordata; class Aves; order Anseriformes; family Anatidae; genus Anser; species Anser cygnoides. Next base: position 9,050,378 of record NC_089884.1, read on the forward strand.
AAACGTTTGCTACTGAAAACTAATTTTTGTAACAGAAGATGAAGCGTATAGGCTGACAAGCAGGCAAATCAGGTGGAAGATAACAATCTTGATAAGACCAGGTTATGATAAAAGTGAACGTGGTGCTTAACTCAGCAATTCTGAGATGTCTGTAGATAGGCAAACAGCAGTCTGAGGCCAGGAGTCTTTTTTCATACAGTGAGATAAATATCTGTGTATTTGTTCGATACCCTAAATAAATGCAAATGTCAGTAAATATAGATAATCTGTCTCCTCAGAAATGCCAGCAGCTTGCCTTATACATCCCACATGCCAGCAGTTCCTGAGGGATAACAAAGGAGAAAGAGGATACAATGGCTTCACAGTTCCTCTGAGAGTTCATAGCCCGAAGATACCGGTGTGTTAATTGCACCCAATTACACACAGAAGACCAAGTAGTTACATTCTGTAGGCTTTGTCACACTAGACCATTACACAGTTATTCTTATTCTTAGTTGCAAATAATGCCAGCATTTTGACATGTTTAAAATCCTTCTGGCAGGCAAAATTTTTTAAACATTCAGCCTCAGACTGAATATCTCAGGCTTTACATAGCCTTTGCATTTTTGGTCTCCTCAGATCACATAATCTACAAAATAATAGTTAAGCAGGAGTCTTACTGTTGTTTTTAGGTTCACCACCTCTCACAGGGTTCTGCAAATACCAATGTGATTTTTAATTTAAGTCAGAAATTTGATACACCGGTTATTCAATTAGTAAGTTGCTCTTTTCTTGCACATTAGCCATTGGGTAGGTATCAAACTGAAATACATTTAATCAAATGGCTCGTGAAAATGGCCAAGCAGAATGTTTCTGTACAGTTCAATGAGCAAAGAAGTGAAAAGGCAGGAGGAAAAAGATTTATTAAGTTAGACTTTATATACAGAAATAATCATCATAATAGGTACATGCATTGAGCTAACTGCTATAATTCTGAATTTGTCTTCCTACATGACTGCCTCCTCCACACCATCCACCTAATCTTCCCAGGTCACCTTTGAACCATTTTATCAGGGAAGGTAGCTGAGTACAGTTTCTTAGCATCAGTGGTATTTTATAGTGTTAATGCTACTACCAGATGTCTAGAACTAATGATGAGCATCCACTTACGGCTCTAGACCTATTTTTAAAGAATTTTCTGGAAAAATAATCTGCCCAAAGAGGAACTCATCGTAGCTGCTTGCTCACGCAGTGCTCCAGAGAAGGGCTGTGGGACGACCCCTTGGGCCAGACCAAGCCATTTCTCTGTTCTGACCTGCGGGCAGAGAGCACTCTGCAGGGCTCTGGAACAAAAGAGGAACTTTTTCCAGGATTAAATGCCAGCTTTGAACTGGCTGCTCTCTGCTAGAGGCATGTTTTCATCTCGGTGACACTGGCACGAACGCAGGGCGAGAGGGCACACTGCAGCGGGCTGGAGGGAGCCCCTGTTCTCCCGGCTGGTGCCACACTTCCAGACCTCCTCTCCCCCTTCCATCAGCTGCTAAAACCACCTCTGTCTGGCAAGCTCATCAAAGAGCTCAAAAACGCAAACAACCTACTGTCCTCCTCTTCTACTTCTCTGCCAGAGCCGTGCCTCCGCACAAGTAAACCACAAGCAACACATTAATTACAGTAAGCTGGCTCCTCACAGACACAGGATCCCTGACTTGTGGCTGAAGCCACATCCTCAACTCCCCAGGGGTACTGATGAGGATTAAAAAATAACTATCAACTAAAACAGCTTTAAAGACCTGCCGCATGCTTGTCATATGCTCAGCCAATATTCTTTTCCATTTCCAAAGGCAGCCCTGGTATTTTCTGTGTTCTTCCACCTCTGAAGCTTCAGCACAAGGAAGAGTTTTCACAATCCTCACAGGGCACAGGCACTGGAGCTAATTTATTTATTTTTTATTTTTTTTCCCAACAGAAGGCAAATCTTCAGATTGGTTCTAAGGAGCCTTTCCCAGGACACCCAGAACACCTTAGTCTCCTCGACCATGAAATGCAACTGCTCTTTTGAGCAACAAGTGGCTTGACAAAAGAAATCACTGTAGAAAGGTCAGGACCAGCTGGAAAAGGGAAAATGAGCTTGCAAGGTCGGTCAAGTACATGGGCAGTGGTAATTTCAACCACTGGTGCAGCCTTTTACAACTGATGGACACGGCATCCACATGCTGGAGCAAATGAGTTAGTTTCTTCCATTTTTGATGCAATATACCCAATTAGCAATATTAGGCTTTCACATAAAACAACATGACTAAGCTAGGAGAACCTTTGAGATTAATGTCTCCCTGTTCTGGGTCTTATGAACTTACCCATTTGCCAGCAAACCTCGCCTCCTTGATCTTGTGGAGAAACCTCATACATTTGTAATGCTGGAATGGTGATCTAAGTTGGGATCTTGGGAAAAAGGCCTTCATATTCATTCCTGTCATCCTCACAAATTTAGAGAGACTTTTTTCCTTTTTTTTTTGTTTAATGTAGTGACACAGCTCATTCCTCCAGTAAGTACTTCTTACAGCTGGCAAGAGAAACCTATCCCCAGATTGGGTGATCTGTCCCTCACATGATGCCTTCTCCAGGCATCTTATTGCCCTTCTTGTTTTGTATGCACAATTATCATTTTTAAATAAAAATTTAAATTTAATCTCAGCAACTTGATGAACTGAGAACAACATTTTTCCTGCCCTGTCTCTAAATAGCAGTTTAAGAGCTTTTTGAACTCAGTGTGCCCAAACAATATAATATGATGGGAAGAAGAACATTGAGCCTTGATGGAGAAAGCTATATTCTGCTTTTGTAAACTGGAGCTTTTCCACAGTTTAGATTAATGGATTTATTTCATTGTTTTCTATTTCAAAAGCACAGGACTGGCTTTTATTAAATAATATTACTGGCTTCTCTGGTATAAACACCATGGCAAGAAAAACCGAACGCTAAAGAAACTCAGTTGAAATCACTTGTTCAGTAAACATTGACACTTTGTTTGAATTTATTCTTCATCCTGTATACATGTTTCTAATCCTTTGTCTTGGAATCCCATTTTGTTTCCATTTTCCACATTTGTTTTTCATATTGAAATTTGCCAGGAAAAAAAAAAAAAAGATCTGCCAGCTGAAGGAGAATTTATGTGAAATGCATGTCCTCACCTAGGCTACACGTACTTGAGTGGGTGCTTAACTACAAAACAAGTTCCAGGATTGCAATGGGTTTGCTAAGATATTTATATTTAGGCATGAACAGAAACATATTGCTGAACAGGGGCCATATTTCCTTCTAGACTTTTTAATTGTTCTATTTCTAAAAGTTTTACCACAGCACTGAGAATTTGGTTCCTTCCCTTTGCAACAGATTATAGGTTTTATGACTAACCATAACTTTATATTCACTGGCGCCAAGATATACAGTGCATCAATTTTCTTTCATTTTTTGTTTCTCAAACACTACAGCTAAACACAACACTATAAATATGTGACACGACTAAATGATGAAACAGCAGCTTCCTGCTGAAATTTTAAAGCGAGATAGACATTGTTTTAGCTGAGGAAGCCATTTAGATACCAGCTGTTCCCACTGAAAAGATGTGGCAGCCATCAGCAGAAATAAGAAATGCTCTCTCCATACATATTGAATAGAGTTTTATCTTCCTTTCCATTCTCTTTTGTGTTCTTGCTGGTGAAAAAGACAAAATTCATTTCATTCTCATATTTCTACGCAAGCACATATGTTAAATGAGAGGCATCTATATCTTTGCACCCATATACGCACTTAGGTAGGATCAAAACCAAGAGCTACCAGGCATATCACCTCTGCTCAGCAATAAACTGATGAACAGCCTCAGAGCTGGAATTGAAAGTAAATGGAGAAACTTGTACAGATCTCCCCAAATCACTTTTCCATATTTGTTTCTAGGTAGCATTTATATTTTTTGTTCTAATTAGAAGAAAATAGCGTGGTACGTGTCAGATGCCACTGAGTGAAAACCCAGAATAAATACAAGGAGTTTAGTGACACCTGAAAATAGCCCTTCATTCGCTGCACCTTAGAATGAATATCAATACTTATCAATAGTCACACATTTTAGAGAGCAGAATACAGTTACTAAAATGTTCTAGCATGAAAAATATCATAGACTATGCATCAATAAACTTCATATTGCTGTATCTGTTCAGAATACAATTTTGTAATGACCAGGACAAATTTTGTTGCGCTTTGCATCTGAAGAAGAGATTATGAAGTTGACAGAACTAACATCTCTCCCTGGGGATGCTATAAAAATCATTATATCATATTAAAGATTTTGCTACTTATGCCATAGGCAATCAATTCCAAAAATTTGATTAAAAAATGTTGCATTAGTGTTGTATTCTCAAGCTGCTTCTTATTAACATTTTATTGTAGCGTATTCTAATGACAACCAGTATCAGCTCTCATTATTCTAAATAAAGAGTATAGTCATTTTTTTCTTAATGACTGAAGTGAAATGTGTCCATAGGGACATTTTAGTTTACTCTCTCTTACAATGTAATATTGTCATTATTAATACTTCTTGAAGAGAACTTGTAGACTAAAATTATCTTTGTAGAGTCACCAGATTTTAATTTTTAAATATGTGTGGTCTGAGTCACATGCAAAATGTTTGATTCCTTCAAATACAAATAACACCAGCCGTTCGTACAATAAATTTAGTTCCTTGAAATCTTTCAGTGTGACAATAAGACCCTTCACGTTATGATGCCTGCAATAAAAGATATTAAGAAAAAGTAACAAATTAAGTTTCATGTGGGAAGCAATTTACCTGCTTCACAAAATTCAGGCAAAAGAGGTGACGTGTGATGATGCCGTGTGATTTGTCTATTGCTATTCTAAGCAGCCCGTGAAATATAAAAGAAGGACCATAAGAAAAGTTACTCAGACTGCACACTGCATGAGGACAAGAACTTCCATTTTGGTGCATGCCTGTGTGGAGCCGAAGGCAGCGAAACCCAGAAACAACCAGGATGCCTCTGTAATGTGTCAGTATTAACAAATGGGCAAAACCAGACACAGTTACCATTTTTCTATACTTTCATAACAACGCAAGAGGAGTAGCAATCACCTCCTGGTACTAGCCAAAGACCAGGTTTTACAACACATTTCAAGCAACCTAGCAGCAGCTATCAAAGGAGCTGCGCCAGCCCCCTTTCCGCCCACCCAAACCCCCTGCCCTCCTGCATAGTGCTTGTTCTCCCTCCCTCGCAGCCAGGTCTCTGAGAGGCTGAGGCATCGCTTACCCCCTAATGGTTTGATTTTCCAACTAACTGAGTGGCTAAGCTTACTTTTTCAAAGGCACTTTAGAGCCAAAGGATGCAGAGAGATGCCTGGGGGCACAAGGGAGTGTTTAAAGGAGGTTGGCATTAAGCCCAATTGATTTCCAATCTAGACAGGTACCTGCCCAATATCTCTGCATCCAAAATAAATCCTACCACGTACCTATTTCCATCTTGGGTACCTGACTAGCACTAAAAATCTTTTCACTATAAATTTTCATGAAATCGATGGTTGCTCAGGACCTTGGTAAACATCAGTTAAAAGCACACATTTGGAAACTTTAATAGAGACTTAGGAGTCTCTGTCCCCCTGTTCAGTTATTGTTCTTGTCCTTTGCTTTTTGCCAGAGCAAAAACTGGTTATTTATGTGATAGGTTACCGGTGCAGTCATTTGCTACTTACAAGGACATACAGGTAGAAACAAACAACTAAAGGCACCCAAATTTCAAAAGCTGCCTTCTCAGCCAGTTGCTTCTCTTCCTATGTCTAACAGCATCGTCCTCTACTGCCTGCTCAGACATCCAGTGGCCCACAGAAAGCCACGTTCATCAGCAGCACAAGCCCTCGTGGCTGCCGGCTCTGGTAGTCCCCAGCTATCTTTCCGCCTTTAGCCACCTCATTTGCTGCCTTCATTAATCCTGACTGACGTGACCGAGCTCTGTCATTCTCTCTGGATTATACATGCTTCACGACAGCTGTTGCCGCCACCACCTATAACAACATCTTTGCTCAAGTCCTCACATATTCTGTACCAAACCCTGACTGTATTGAGGCACGATTCCTTCTGCTAGTGTTTAGATTACATAAAACCATTGCATTCCCAGAGCAAGCAAACTGAAGTTGTCAGAAAGCACTGCGGACTCTGGCCAGAACACTAAGAGACGACCTCCCTCTCTTCATGCTGTCCCTTGGTCACCAGTAAGCGTCCTGGGATGTATATCACCAGTTTATTTGCAGGGGTTATTTTTTAAGGCTTCTTCCAGGGGTTATTATTGTACTACTACTACAAGACTAATTAAATTCAACACATAGTTTTATGAAACTCAACAACATATGAAGTTCATCTGCTCCAGTACTGAGGAGGCAATGTAGCATCCTCAAATTAAAGAAGGCTGAGCTGGAAAAATCAAAAACGCAAACATTGCATGATAAACAAAAGGGGTTATAAATTGCAAAAAGATGCTACAGAAAGCAGCGTATTATATTTTCTGAGGCTAGATTAAATGTATTTTATTATCAAATATTAGAGCTTTTAAGTATTTAAACCCTAACTAATCTGGGAATCTCTATCTGAAGGAAAGCTTCTTTAAAGCCCTGAGCCTACAAGATTAATTTTGACTCCTGTCAACTAAACAAGCATATATTCTCATCAATCACCATATTGTACCACTATAAAACAAACAAAAATTCCCTTTGGGTTTAGAGAAACGTCCACAATTACAGCGTAGAAACCTGCTGCAATTAATGGGCCTCTAACACTTTATACCAGACTTGGTCTTATCCTAGTTGTGCAAACCAATGAGACTCCCAATACTTTCTATGGAAGAAGCATCAGGCATCGTTTCTTTGCAGACCAGCAACCTAAACAGCTTTGTGGCTTCAGGTTTATGCAAATTTTAAAGCTATGCCCATCAGCTGACCAGCTAGATATCTAGAAATCAGTAAGTGTGGTGGAAATCACAGTTGGATTCAGAGATCTTGCACTGCTTTTACTCTGTCTGAAATGAGACTCTAATTTGGTTTTAATAAAAACTAATTGAAAGTAATTTAATACCAATTGATTGTTAAGGGGATACATTTTGCAGTTTATCAAGTCTATAGAAATGCTGTATAATTAACTCAAAACTGCATAGGCAATAATGTAATTATAATCTTAACAACTCTGAACTGCCAAGCAATGCTTAAACAGTTAATTAAAATTTTAAAAGATAGTGCTATATTACATGTCTATAATGTTAATTGCTAAAAATGCTAATCAATATTTGTTAAGTAATCCAATTAATTGAGTAATCTAATTTCTAGTATCTCCGAAGCTAAATAAATAACTCCATAAATCTGACATACAAGCTGTATAAATATCCAGATATTCATCTGAGATAAATTAATAATCAATTACATATTAAACAACTGTATGTTATTTATTATTGACAGAGGGGCAACTTGAAAGCAACCAGATTAAGGTTTTATTGTTTTATCATTTCTCAACATATTGTTCAAATCTTAGTTAATTGATCTAACATCCTATTTCTGAGTACCTTGAGTCAAAAGGTCTTCCTTTTGTTCCCTTTGGTATGCTAAATGTGCAGGTGCAAACTTAGAGCAGCTTTCATGTGACCTTCCAAAGCACACGTTAACTGCTGGAGCACAGGATTCATCCTTAAAATGAACAGATAAAGGAGCCAGCTTTCCAGTGCTGCCGATGTGATGGTAATACCAGTTGTCCAGGGGCTCTGGGACTTGTCCTTTGACAAGTCTCCGTTTTTCAGGTCCCAAACCTGTTCCTCCTCACCACCAGAGATCTCTGAGTTACACAAAAGAACCTTCCAGCACCACAAAAAATTGCAAAAGCTACTTTCAAATTTGCTGCTCATCTACTCTGTGCTGTTAAAATTTCATTACGGAAGAGAAACCATTCCCTTTGTCATTTCTTTGTATAACGATATGTTTTGAGATGGTAATTTATGAATGTTAAAAAGCTTTATCCTAAATGACATATCACCTTGTGTTTGCTAGTGAGCACTGGTAGCTGTTACTGACAGCTATTTTAACACACTTCCAATGAACCATGGTTAAATTACCGAACACTGTTACTGCTTTTGTCTCCCATCACTAAATTCTGTTTGTAACACACTGAATGCAGCTAAAATAACCTCTTTATCTGCTATCCCAATTAGGTATTTGCTCATTATTCCTAGGTCAGCTGTAGATTGAAAACTCACCAGGACAGAGACCATCTCATCAGATATGTTTGCGGTTCTCAGCATACTGCCAATATTTTCAGAAAAACACAGTTTCTAAATAGTATTGCACGACTTGGTTTTAATGGATTTGACAAAGCAGCGCATCAGCATGAGGGAGTCAGGAGATATTCTGCAGGATCAATTTTTAAAAAAATATGTTGTATAGGAGAAACGAGGAGCTGCACGGATAAAGACAGTAACACAGTAAGAGGTGTCATTTTAATTCTGGATTTCAGTTTTACAGTGCTGTTCACCATTCACACACCTCTCTTGAGGCTCATTTATGTCATCACAGCCTCTTCAGGTAAACAAGAACCCGCAAATACAGACAGGACTGAAGGGTTAAAGTGCCTGGGATGGCAAGGTCTGCCATCCTGTTACTAGAGCATCGCAGCAGGACAGCATGACATTCACAAATTCCCTTTAGCCTTCTATTCAGGTTAATTTACTCTTAAACCTCCAAATGAGCTCAGTGCCCGAAACAAAGGTGCCCCAAAGTTTCCATACAATAATTTTATTTGAAAGGAGAATAGCAATAAATAAATAAATAGATTTCTAACCCTTAGGTTTGTTCCAGAGACAATAGATTACTGTAGCACCTGGACTTACTAATTTATTTATTTATTTTTAATTTTTAATTGCCCTCCAATGCCCAAGAGGATAAAAAGTAATTAAGAATGAGAAATAAAATGAAAAGTAAAAGCATACCAAGGTGCAGCACTTAACATCTCCACAGTACAGGACATTTCAAAGTGTATTGTCCACATGGCATCAGAACCATGGCTGTCTTTGACAGGCTGTTCCAAAAACTGTGTGACAGTTTTCATTGTAAGCAAAACTGAAGGACAGGAACTTGATTCCATCATTTCATGGCTGTCAGCTCTCCAGACAGGAAGGTATATTTTAGGACAACACACTTTTCAGCAGCTGCTTGCATGAATAAGAACACACTTCCATCATTACTCATATAACCTATATAATGTGACAACAACACTTATTACAGAAGCTTGGAGACTCATGACAGCACCAAGAACTCAGAACTGTTCTTTATATAATTTGCATGTGTTGAGTGCTTCAAGAAGACAATGTATTTGAACATCAATAATATGTCTTCCTCCTACCCTAATTTACTAGATCAAGAAGTGCTGAGACACAATTCATTTCTGAGTCTTTAGAACCTCGTACGAAGCCACCACCGTGTCAGGTACCCCACTGCAAGCATCCAGCAGCATGTGACTCACAAAGCTATCTCCTTTAAAAAGTAAAGCCAAAAAGGGCACCAATTTCAACACACACCTGAAAAACAATAACCAATGCTCATAAAGATTGAGCCAGTCTTATCTATGACATGGGAACTATTCTGATGGTAAGCAATCCATCCCTCAACCCACCCTTCCAAGGTCCATTCTGCAGTAGCTACCATCCAGCCTCCCTTTATCCCCCGAGAGCTGCACAGTGCTAACTGGCTTATGGAGAGCTCACCTGTGCCACCGTGCCTCCTAGTTCTCCTCCCCTTGCACATCTGTGCAGAACAGGAAGGACTCAACTCTAAATGTACATTGAAATCCAACTGTTTTGCTGAAGTCTCAGTTACGTGACATTCATACATGAATACGCCGTTTGGGTTGATCCTGTTACATAAGAACACTGCAGCTGAAAGAAGTTTTGATGAAGAAACCCTGAGTACAAACTGAATGCTGCAGAATTAAGGTAGCAATTAAAGTTTATAGACTTGTCAGTAGTTACCTTGCCATTTGATAGCATTCACCATGAGTCTGTGACAGCCTGATAAATACAGACCAAGCACTTAGAGATTCTCGAGTTTGACAGTCATCAAATAAAGTAACAGAGAAGGCAAGAATTTAGATTTAAGATTGCCACTTAGATTGGTGACATTTTCCAGACTGCTAGCCAAAGAAAAAAAAGGTCTCAAGCACTGTGCAGGCAAACTTTTAGGTTGGGAAGAAGCATCTTTTAACATCCACAGCTCCTTTGTGCTTAATGTTTGCAGACAGGACATCTACATTTGCTTCTCTAAGTTGGATGGTTAAGCTTCTAATTAAAAAGACTGCTTAAAAATAATAAATAAAAAGAAAAACCACTCAAACCCCCCACAAAGACTACTTTCAACAAACACAGTAGGTTCACAAGAAAAATCCTTGAGTCTACAGCCATATTGTGCAAGCCTGATGTTCTCTGTTCACAACATTCAAGCAGGTAAGAGAAGACTTTTAAAGAAACAAATGATATAGAATTAAGGGGCTTTCTTTGGAAGTCAATCAATACCTACATCTGAGTCATGTCTGTGAGAATCGATCAGCGCCAAATATCTGATAAATTTATGTTGTGTCTCAGATACAATTCAAAATATAGTTAAAAGTCTGAAAACAATCCACACTGCTTGCCATGTGCTGCATGTTTTCCTGTTTGTTTTCTAGCCACTTATGCCAGAGATGCTGCAGGCCTACCAGAAATTTGTCAACAGCTGATGTATAATTAAAATATTTAATGCAGCATAAATACTCTTCTTTTCTTTTCTCCTCTGGTCCTTAAGTAAAGTGATGAGGAAACCACTGTTTTTCTTTTGTTGTATACAGATGAACAAGGACTGCTTCCAGCTAATTACTTTTTTAAACAGTGTTGCAACAAGCTTCAGAGACTTCCTCCCCCAAAGCAGAGAGCTGACAGAGTTCAGCAGAACCACCCCAGGTGCTGGTGCAGGGTTCGCAGCGGGTCACAGAAGTACAAGCCCAAACCACTACATCAGGCACTTTACAATTCCCTCTGCAGACCACTGATGTCCAGATTATGCACACCCCATCCTTCAGCAATGTCAAAGTTGCAGTCCCTGGTGAATTCCTTCTTCACCTCAACTGTAAAGCAGGAGGAGCAAGAGCTGATGAGAAATAACTACCTCGTTTCCAAGCATTAGATCTACTCCAAAGGGCATGCAACAAGATCCTACGTTTTGCACAAGAACTACTACAGTGAATACCTGCATTTATAGAAAAATTGAGACAAGTACAAAACCAGAAGGCATGAAACTAACACTTCATGTTCCTACTACAGCTAGCCCACGTGAGACCCACCCCAGCCAGTACCGTGGCAAAAAGACTGGAGGTTACAGTAAGAAGCACATTCCAAAATGGGAATCTGCTGGTCAGAACGTTATGAGAGTCTGGGCTTCAGTCTTGTGAAGATGTATGACAATTACTTCTCAGGGTTTTGGGGACTCAGGACCAGCGGATACATTCTCCACATGGCTCTAGGAATTGTGTTTCAGAGGCAGGATCTGAACATAGGTTGCCAAGTCCCCAAATGATGCACATTTCCCTTCTACAGGAAAATCCCTCTAATCTTAACTGGGCTGCTTCTGAATGAAGGCCTGTAAAACCAGGGTGCCTTTCAAAATATCAATGCCAAGTGATTTAAAAATAGCTTGCCAAGCTTTTTCATGCCTATGACCATCATATAAAAGAGTAATTTCAAAAAAAAATAAATTCAAGGTTCTTGTGACTTATAGACAGTATTTTTTTTTTAGGATGGCATAAGAAGAAACATTACAGAAACAGCTATGCAAATACAGTTCACTCAATAAAATTGTAAATAAGATTCATAGAACAGCCTTAGAAACCTTGAAATATTTATTGTAAATGAGAGGGATTAAGTCCTCAAGGTAAGATTTGTTTCTAATGTGTAACTTCAGTATTGTTGGGGTTGCAGTATTTTATTCTATTTATCAAAGCAATAGTTCTCATAAGAGAACTACCTTAACCTACTCTAGCATCTACTAACTGATATTTTTTATTTACCTCTTTAAAGATTTTTGATTGTTGTCATCCTGGTCTGTATTCCAACCAACACGTTACATGTCAAAGCTTAGACTGGCACCACATTTGCTTGTCATCCACTGTTTATACTCAGGATCTATATATAAGGAAAATCTTCCACCTGTTTGCATTACCATTGCGGGAATTTGTCTCATGGCTGAAAACTTCGGGCTGGAGGTTTTGCATGTCTTGAACTGATTGCTTGCTAAGCCTTCATCTATTTTGGTTTTGCCTTTTACAAGGGCATATGGTGATAGCACCAGGAGTGCTGCTTTTAAACTGAAAGAGGGTAGATTTAGATTAGATATAAGGAAGGAACTCTTTGCTCAGAGGGTGGTGAGGCACTAGAACAGGTTACCCAGAGGAGCCGTGGATGTCCCATCCCTGCAAGTGCTCAAGGCCAGGCTGGATGGGGCTTTGGGCAACCTGGTCTGGTGGGAAGTGTCCCTGCCCATGGCAGGGGCTAGAACTGGGTGATCTTTAGGGTCCCTTCCAACCCAAACCCATTCTGGGATTCCATGGTTCATTACCAGTGTTTTCCAGTATCAATCATTTCAACAAATACATTTGTCCCTTTGGATTCTCGGTTTGGCTTGATAGCACCTGACTCTGAAAACTTGACCAAAGTTTAAAAAAAAAGTCTAAGTAATAATCATACACATTGTATTTATTGAGGGAAAAAAACTAAGGTGCAATTTTGAATTTCTTTATCCAGAAAGCAGAAACCAATAGCAATCATTGGAGCCTGTGACACACTGAAAACACAACATGTTTTACAACAACAGCAAAATTTAAATGGCATACTAACTGTACTTCCAATGATCAAACAGTGGAATTGTATTTGTATACTTCTGTCTAAGAAAAGAAGCTTGTGTTTTTAGGAAATATATGTTGAGTGGGTGAGGTTTTTCTGAATTCATTTTTAATAACACTATTTTAATAACACCATCTGACATGGAAGTCAACAGTGCTTTCTGTTAAAGATTTATCTGAAAAAGAAATTGATAATATGCCTTCTAATTTCAAAGATTCACTAGAGATTTGGGAAAAAGCAAAGAACTGATAGAAGAATTGTAAGAAAGAGATAAGGTGGGCCCTGCCCAACAGATAAATGCACCTTGGGAAGATTTCTCAGCTATAGCAAAATTTTTCTACTTTTTATTCTTAAAATATATTGTGGATAGATGCAAGTAAGCAGTAAGACATATTAATAACGTATATTATGAACAAATATTCTAGATTCATAATAATTTGTAATTAATGTGAACAAATAGGTGTACATTCAGCAGGATAAACTAAGAAAGAGATGAAATTGTTATGACCTTCATTTCCTAAATCTTACCAACCTATTCAGATATGCAACTGTAAAAGCCCTCTTACGCAACAAAACCTTACGATCTATACAGCATTTAGCTCAAAGTCATTGTAGCACTGCAAATGCAGGAGCAACGTGCTGATGAACTCAAGTTTGGAAATCACTCTTGTAGCACATCTCCACACCAGTTCAAGTCTATTTCTAATAGTAGTGGGTAAGCAAGGAAAGAGAGAATTGCAATCATCAATCCCAGAAAAGAAAAAGACTTGAATCAGAACTTCAGTATCAGCAGGAGACAGAAAATGCTGCAACCTAGAAGCTATGTTTCTCAGATGGTAATGAGAGACCTTAGAGACTTCAGATACATGAAGCTTGAAGGCTGAGTCAAAAATAACCTGAAGCTTGCTATTAGCTGCATCGCCGTAAACTGCTGGCCAACCAATTCAGTGTTTGCGGGGTGGCTTTTCAAAAACGTGTAGTACCGAGACCAAATTATTGTGCTTTGTTTCCCCAGAACTGCACTGCAATTAATTACACTTTTTAGTCCAGATGCAATGCAAGCATAAAGACTGTAGTAGAAAAGGCACAGAAGCTTTAAAATAATTATAGCAGTAGTACTGTTTATATATAGCATATATTTTGTATGCTATATTATATATAATCAAGTTATTTTTTTTTTATTATTATTTTTAGAAATGGTGTTTTCTAGAGAAGTATTTATTAACTACATAAAATTAAAAGCAATTATTAACATGTACAGAAAAATTAGATAGAACTTTGCAACCTATGAATAGCTGCCAGTCATGAAAGTCCCTGATCTCTTCTTGCAAAAGTGTTAATTCGGTAGGTTTCAGGAAACAAATGCTTCAGATAACATTTTCTTATATTCCTTGTACAAGAAACTCTCAATTTGCATTTGTTTCTCAGCTTCCTCGACCAGAGTGTAAACAAGGTAGTTAATTCAGGAAAAAAAAAAAAAAAAGATAAAAGTTTGTATCGCAGTGACTTAGGACCACCTACTTCAATTGCAGCACTTCTCCTAGTGGCACTAGTAATTCAATCCAGCTCAGTTCAATTCAGAAAATACGTTACAGAATGAAACACTAAAAAATAATTTTTCATTCTCTCAAATCTATTTCATAAAAAGCTGATCACTAGGTGCCTATCAGATTACATTTAGCTAGATATATGCACTTTTTAGTTAAAAAAAAAATTCATCATGAACTGCAAGTGACATGGACTTGCACAAGCCACGCAGCTGTACAGTCTTCTGCACGATCTACAGCCCTGGCCCAGTGTGACCTGCCAGCAGAGCGGCAACCAACCAACAGGGGAATCAGAACCTGGAGTAAAACAGAGACCCAGCCAGCTCCTCAGACCCAATCACTTCTAAACTGTATTGTTGGGGAGGCTGTTGTCCCATTTCCCACCTGTCAGAAGCTCGAGGCTGCACTGACAAAGGTAACCCTGCACCTGACAAAACAGCTGGCACAGCTGCAGGCACATAGGGAAGCCGGGGCTGGATTCTCACCTGGTGCAAGGCTGCATGCTTCGGTCAGCTCTCTACACAAGTCTTGACAGTCTGTACCAGCTGAAATGCTGGACCACGCTCCAAGAAAAGTGTAATTCAGATTTATGAGAAGACATTTAGTATCCAATATAATTGATTACCTACTGTAATGTGAACAGAACCTAATTTGTACTAATGAACCCTATGCATAACACAGCAAAGCATTTAATAATATGGGGACCACAAAATGCCAAGCCAGATGTCATTGATGGTGATAACAATTTTCCCAGATGGCTACGTTTCCTCTCAGTTTTTGTCGCCTTCAGGTTTGAGAAGATGGCATTTAATGCAGGAGAGAGCTCTGATATTCTACATCTATTAGTTTTGTGCCATCACAGTCTGTGTACTCTACCAACACACTATTCTATTACAGTTATTGTTATAGTATGGAAATGCTTGTCTGCTCTGGCAAATTTTGATAAATGTAACATCAGATTAAAAATAATATAACCACACAAGCAGAATCTAATCAAGATTGAAGCTAACATCTCTTTGGGTCTTTTACAGAAGAAAAACAAGATTAAAACTCTAAAATTTAAAATATTCAGTTATGGAATTGGTG
Organism: Anser cygnoides; assembly: GCF_040182565.1. Lineage (NCBI taxonomy): Eukaryota > Metazoa > Chordata > Aves > Anseriformes > Anatidae > Anser > Anser cygnoides. The sequence continues at coordinate 9,065,943 of NC_089884.1, forward strand.
TGGAAATGAAACAACACACATACGTTATACCAATAAAAACATGCTTTACCAGGGAAAAAAAAAAAGACAGTGTATTTTTAAAATTATTCCGTTCATCCACTTGATGCTCTTTTTACATCCTAGGACCAGTGATAAAATTAACAAGCCATAGATTCCTTCATGCAAAACAGCAATCAGCATGAGGGCTAACTGTGAATCACATGCATTTGTAATAGGAATACTTCTTTGTATCCTATTTGTTAAAATTACAAAGCATTTTGCTAAATGTCAGGATGTACTGTAATAGGACACAGAATTGCTCAAACTATAAAATGAAAAGCTGAAATTCAGCGTTATTCGCCAGAATGCAAATCTAGATTCAAGTCAGTAAGAGCCTGTAACACAGATCAGAGTCGTTATTTTGGTGGGTTCATTACCAAACACTTCTAACTCGCTAAAACAATTATTTTTACAGAATATCTTGCATACATTCTTTCCTGTATATCCTGTATCATTCTGAGCAAAATCATACAAAGAAGGTTGTAAATAGATATTCTCCTGATTTTGCAGACTTCATCAAATTATAAAATTAAAATGTAAAGGAAAAACTGTAGGACTGGGTAGCAGATGAGGCATTGCTGTTAATGAAGAAAAGAAGTATTTAAATTGAGAAGGCATCTTGGTGTTTTTCTATGCAAGCTGAATAGGAGAACATAATAGGAAAATAAAGCAGCTATCAGACAAGATAAATAGGAATACATCAACAGGGACTGTGCAGAATTAGAATGGTGCAGCAAGAAAAGCGAAGTCTTTAGAAGAATATACTAAAATTTTTACTTTGCATTATAATGTCATCTTAGAAACAGATGGCAAAAGGCCACTAGAACAGGAAGATGTCAAGAAATAATAGTGTCAACAGCTATATAAAGAGCTAAAAGATGCTTCAGACTACCTTGTATTTGTAAGGGCATGCTCTACAAAGTCTTAAAATAATTTCATCTATGCAAGCAAAACAAGCAAAGCAACTGCAAACTCTTGCCTAGCCCACCAGTCACTTTTAAAAACAGAATCTGGGTTCAGAATCAACCCAGATCCAGAAAACTATGCTATAATGACGCAGTATTGTCATAGTTCCTTACAAACATGCAAAGGTCAACACATTCTTAGAGTCATTAAATTTGTTGTGACTAATTAGGAATTAGTAGAAAGAGGTAGCAGGGACTGATTCAAGTAAATGTGCTTTAAACGTTAGGGCCATCATCAATACTATTAATACATCCTGTGTGATCCCTAACATGTTGAAAACAAACTATAACGTGGGTCTATCAGCACACAGGGATTCATAATGCTTTATAAAAGACAATTTATACAGCATCATAAGTTTCAAATCATTAAAAGGCCTTCCTTAAGCTTCTAGCTAAGTCCCAGATGTTTGCTTTGCAAGGCATCATCCTTAGCGTCATGTATTGCGGAATTCACTTACATTAACAGGGAACAAGGAAGGAAGAAAAAGATACAACAGGAAGGGGAAAATGCAAGAGCAGACAGCTACATATGGTAAAGGAGTACTGATTATTTAGACTACATTTTAAAAGAGGACAGACTTTGAAGAAATCCAGGCAGAAAAAGAGGGAAAAAAAGATGGAGAAGGGACAGAGGGAGAGCTCACAAAATTTATCCTGCCTGGAACATCAAGGCTGTGCTGCCAGATGCCAAGCTAGCTGCAGAAGCTGATTCTGAGAGGCCTCAGGAATAAAGCTGCCCAGTCTTCTCACTCCTACAGCCAGGGTATGTCTCAGAGAAATCCAATACAGCACTGAACTTTAGCCAGATATAATCTAAGTTCATGCATTTCTCTTTTTCTGCTTATTGTTTGTAACTTTGGTTCCAGCTGTGTACAATTAAGAGCTTAACCAGGGCTTTCTCAGAAACATTCATGTTGAGGCTTGAGCTGTCTTTAAAATTAACTGAATCTCTAGTATGACAAAACTCAAAAAACCCCAACTGTTTTAAATCGAGTTGCACATGCATCAAGCAAGTCTTTGGTTCTCCAGCTTGTCTTGCATTGCTGGAGTTTAATAAGTTGTGGCACATGTTTGACTGTGTGCCAGGAGATGTACCAAAGACTGGTGTCATGGGCTCAGTGCTGGCTGCAGAGATACGGAAAGGGCAACCCACGGCATCAGTCGCAGGCATTGCCTGTAATTTATGTATGGTAAGAAAACAATACAGACTCATAAAAGGTAAAGGAGGTAAAAAAAGTAAAAAAGAAAAATCAGACCAACAGTAAAATGAATTCATTTCACTTGCCAATATTTTGCCTTTTTTTTTTTTGTATTTTCATATTTATGTATTTATATTTAAACCAGCTATACGTTCTTAATTCCTAGTTGCCTTCAGAAGGATGGATGTCTCAAACTGTAGGGGAATCTGCCAAAATAAAGGAAGAAGTGATATTTGCTGACTGTAGCAAATAGTATTTTCTGATAAATGGCACAGTTGAACTCTCTAACTTAACCATTTTTCCATTTATGATATGAAGGCTGTTAGATCATTTGGGTAATAAAATACAGATTGTTGACTGAATCAGTTATTTTAAGGATATAACACAGTGAGAACATACATTTCAATTTATTCTCAAAAGCTGTAAAAGCAGCCATAAAGCAATCAGAAAGCAGGTAAAGAATGACTCTTATGGCAGGGTAAATGAATGATAATTAGGCAACAAAACAGGAGGCATAAGTAGCTGGAAAGCTTTGTTTCCCTGTGCCATCAAGTCTTTAGGTTTGAAAATCCTGCTGACAATACTGAAGAGTTTGAGTAATTATTAGCAATGACATATTGCCAAAACTGGTATATTTTGCTCATTTAAACCAATCATTACATCTAGTAATGACTCATCAAGGCAATAAATATTGGGGGAGGAGAGGTAATACTGTGCTAAAGCAAAAACAGGTCTTTTGAGCTTAAGATCTCTAAATTACCTATTTAAAGCAAAGTTTCCATAATAGGTAGGAAATGAGAACACATGACATTTCAAATAGTCATAAAAAAGAGAAGAAAGTCACTCAACGAGATATTGACAGTTCAGTCAAGAGCTAGTTTGCTGCAAGACATTTAAGACCCTTTGCACAAGAGCTGATTTAGCAACTGCTGTATTATATATATAGCGCTGCAGCAGGATGGAGTCTTCTCCTAATTCCTGCACTAAATGCATTCATAGTGAATTCATATTCGTCTGCACTAAACGTATTCCTAACAGCTCCCATCTGTTCTTGTGCTAACACTGTGTCTTGGTTTACCTAGGTATTTTCTCCTTCCAGCAAGGAGAAGGCAGCAGCACGTGCTGGTCTGGCACTGACTCCAGCCTAAGACAACAGGAACCTCTCCTGTTCCTCTCCTTCGGCAATGAGAGAGTGGCTGGCAGGTGGCGTTGTCCTGAGCTGTCTACTATGTTCTATACCCTCGGGATTTTCCCACAGTCTGGGGTATCATCTCTTCATTATCTCAATTATAATCAACCCAGTGCACTGTGCTGGGGGTAAACCCACAGCCATATTACTATATGACTTTCTTCAAGATTTGTTCTAAACTTTTGCAAACTGCTGTAGTCAGACTACTCGTTTGGGGTCACAGGCTTGAATTAGATGCTACAATTGCTGTTTTCTGGTTGTGTTCTACTATAGTCAACTCAGTAGTTGCACTGAAAACCTTTGCTACTGGGTATACATGAAAGCAAACTTCTGTATCAGCTCTTTCAGAGGGATTCTCCCACTCAGCAGATTACTCTAGTTGTGGAGTTTCACTACTGTCTTAGATAATTTTACCACAACTAAAGTATTAAAGCCTAAAGTAATTTATTTATTTTTAATAAAAAGTAATTTATTGCAGCATCCTTCCTTATTAACTTATTGAAAAAGACAAACCCACAGGTAAATGTATTTTCAGAGTGTTTCTAACAGCCAAGGCCACAGAGGTGGAAAAACAGAGACCTTTCATTTTGTAATTCAGCCACAATGTTGCACAATATATTTAAGGTGTTGTAGCTGGGCACAGAAGGCATTCTAGGGAACAAAAGCTTTTGAAAAAGTAATTTGCACTGTATTTCACAATATAATGAAGACATTTATTTGTGTTGATGTCTTCAACACCACAGAACACGTCTTACACAATTGCATCCAACTCCCCTGTCCTCACCTTTTTTCTTCCCTTTTTTTTTTTTTTTGAATAAAGGGCAATAATTTCTTCTACACAGTTTGTATGGGTTTATTCTGCCTCTGACATTTGTGAATCTGTATTAAACAAACAAAATTAGAAATCCTTGCATCGTTACCATCAAGACACTGGGCAAATAACTTTAATAAATGTTTTACTCAAGATAGTGTTGACCCCCGCCTGCCCTGCAAGTCAGTCAGACACTGAAGTCAGCACAGCTGGAGAAACCAAGGATGTGGTTTCTTCCACAAAAGAGAAAGGAATGTTCTGCCAGGGCTGTCATCTCTGCACTACAGTGGCTCTTCCCCTGCGCAACATTATCTAACAAGTCAGAAATTTGACAGAGCATGTATATGAAATTGTTTAAAACTGGCATCTCTGGTGTGCCTACTTACTGATAATTTCTTATTCCTAATGATCACCCTAAGACCCTACAAAAACACACACTTCACAATTTCAGGGTGACCCTTTTATATGCTGTTTTTTATGAATGACATGTCATTTCAGAGCAGATGAATTTGAAAACATATCAGCATTGGGCAGGATTGTAATGTTATATAGTTCATGGCTTCTGCATCCCAGGTGGAGAAAAAGGCTTGATTTGCATCTCAGTTTCCTTCTGTTGTAAAAGGAGTTGTGCCAGCATGTTTCACTCTCCTGCTAAGGTCCTTTAGAGCCACACAATTGTTTCAGCTGAATTATCTGAGGTCCCCTCATAGTAAAGCTCTGCAGATATCCATGTGGGTCTGTAGCTGTCCCACAAAAGCTACTCCTTCTGTTAACCAGGGAATGATTCCTCTGTACAGACACCACTCACTTCTCAAGGCATCTGGTGGCACAAGAACTGGAATTTGAGCAGAGGGAATATCTTAGGTATTAGCTAAGGACAAAGATTCAAAAAGTGTGTGTGAGCATTGAATAATGTAGGGATGAAGAAAGTGATGTAGAGCTAGGGACAGTCAAAAACCATGCGTTTTTTTAGCCTATTTGGCGCAAAGAATGGGACCGATTAATTATACAGAGTACCTAATAGTGACATTCAGATGAACAAAACCTGGAAGAGGTGATATAGAGAGAAGATACTACCAAATTAGGATCCAATTATTAAACCATACACAAAGGAATGAGAACAAAAAATATGGGGAAAAAAGTCTTGATCAGTAAAGTAGTTCAAACCATTATTGTCAAGAAAGACAGTAAAGGAACGAAATAAAGACCTGTGTGATGAAATCTCAGAGGAAGGATAGAAAAAACTGGTAGGAGAACGTAGATCTCAGCCATCTGAGAGAGGTGCCAATTTGAATGGAGTGGTTTTTGGAAGAGGAGTAGAAAAGGCAGAGCAGGTTACAGACATATTCATCAATTCTTTCCTGAAACCAATATGGAAATTATTAGCTAAGCTTCCCTTCCCTTTACTTTTGTTTTAAGGAACTTATTTTTCATTACTCTGCCTTAACAAAATTCATTGCTCATATAGTGAAAACATAAGATGGAGCTGTGAGAAGGCCGAGTCTCTAGCATACATGGCATTTAATCATTTTATTTTTTGACACTGTAAACTTCACTATATCACCATATAATCTCATCTAGTGTCACTGTGTATTACAGGTTCTTCTCTCAATAAAAGAATTGTCTAAGTCAACACTGCATGAATGATCTTCATGAATTTATGCTGAATAGCCCAAAATGAGGTACTGTTGCTCCTTGTTCACCTCTTAATTATCCATGGTGCTGCATTAATAGAGCTTCGGCCTGCTGATGCCTCCACTGCCTCCTAGGAGCACATGGATACTGCTTTCCCTATATATTTGGTATAATCCTCTTTTAATAATGTAATTGTTTTAATTTCTCAAATTTAACTAAATGAATAGATCCTATTCCTTCTAATACTCATCACTGTTATATGTCCAGAAAGCAAGTGAGTTCACAAGAAATTTCATACATAACTATAAATTCAAAAAGACCCACTGCTTGAAGGATAATCTTTGCCACACAGCAAACTACCCACTTATCACAGTTAACATGCACTCAGCCAGAATATAACATAATTTAACACTATAGTAGCTTCTCAGAAGGTAGCATCCAGAGCCAACTCTGAATATGATAATACGTACTAGAAACAACCAGTGAGAAAAATAGAATTTCATAAACAGAACAATTGCTCCAAACTTACTCTCCACAGCAACCTAGTTTCATCATTTATGTCCAAGTTGTTTTGCACAGTGTATCCATATTTATGACATCTATTTCCATTTAAAAGTTATATCTATTTGATCTTCTCTAGATAAGATTCTGAGCAACCTGATCTAACTTTGAGGCTAGACTTCTGTGATCAACAGGCTGGACAGATACGACATGCAAAGGTAGCTCGCAACGAGAAGCATTCTATGATGTGCAAGATAAAATAAATAAATTCACTATAATTCCAATTCTATACACATAGTATCGATGATATATGTTAATCTTACCTTGTAAGATCAGTTTTAAAAAAGACCTCACAGCCTATTTAATCAGTGTTGCACATTTCAAATCAAAAAAAAAAATCCATCTATTTTAATTATAATCATTACAAATATTTCTGAGTAATGTGCATTTTAACTTTTGTTTAATTGTAAGACAAGGCTAATTGCCAGAATTTTTTCACTGTACTTATACTCTGTGGAGTACTAAAGGAACATAAGACAGTGAAAACAAAACAGACTCTAGATGTGTTTAATTTGCACATATTATTTTCATGGTGTTACGCTAGATGAATTTAGCATAAAAACAGAGTTGGAGGGCTCGTGCACTCATGCAATAAGGCACAAGGCATTACTTTTAACTAGTTCTCCACTTTCCAAACAAAAGTAATTCCCAAGCTGAGTTTTTAATCTGCTGTCCATCACCTTGTTTTCTTGAAGTTTTAATGTGTCACAAGAAAGAGTGTAATAGATAATCACTGACTTGGAGCTCATTCCTCTCCCAGCCCTTTATAAAGCATTGCCAATAATAAGTAGTGAAACACATATAATAAGTAGTGAAACACACAGATTATGGTATTGATCCTCCTCTCATGATGGATCAAAAACATCTCTCTTCTACTTAGATAATCTCTTCATCTGAGATGCTCTCAAATCCATTTCTATATGTTCCTTTGGTGACTTCACCGAAAAGCCAAAAACAGAGAAAAAACGTTCCTTCAATAATACCCCTGGTAATACTTCTTCAAAAGTTTGCATTCATTGTGACTTCTTTACATAGAAGATCGGTAAACACTGAAGTCATCTAAATACAACAGCAATGCTATTGCTGTAGCACCTCTGCAATACCAGTGTCCAAGAGCAATTGCAAATAACTTCAGTTCTTTCCAACTTCCTTCCACAATTCCCCCTGAAAGTGAACTTGGCTGTATATTGTGACTAGAGACAAAGTAAAATACCTGCATTGCTCTGACAAATGACTTATAATAAACACATATACACAAAATTTATAAGCATAAATAAAAATATGTATACATATGTTGTTATAATAGTCGGTCATTTTAAGTACACAGCACCTTAAATAAGGCCAGATTAGCAAAAAAGTTTTGAAGAATATTATTAATAAGCAGTATTTGAGGTAAAACAAACAGTAAGAAATTACTACTTCTAGCTAGTATTTGCCTATGAATTCTCAAATGAGACTTGAGCTACTGACTACAATGGGAAAGTCATTGTTTAAGCTATCAACAATAACAAGGAAACGGTGTCAGACGACACCAAACTTAAAAAGGCCTTTTTATTGGTGAGAAATTGAACAATCTCTACTGTTAGCATATTCATCATTGATCAGGAAAAGCATATATAATAGTATGACATAGCTTGTCAACAAAGCAATGCTTGTGCTCTTTATATTAAAATTAGCACATTATTTAAATTTGTGTGTTAGGTCTTTTTATTATTATTACAGTTAGGACAATCACCTCACTGAAGAGCTGCAAGAAGAAATACAACTTCGCAGTAAAATGGCAGGTGAAAATTAATGTAAATAAAACCAGACTTATTGCTTTGTGAAGGAGTAGCTTCTAACTTTGCACAAAAAGTGATGGACCTAACACATTGTGGAAAAAAGGCAAGAGCCTGAACTCACCATTTTAGTAGCTGCCATAGTGTCATGCATTACACTAAGAATTATTAGGAAAGGAATAGGGAACAAAACACAAAGCATACTTAAATTTCTAACCATGGTGTACATGCATCTCAAATAATGCACATAGCTTAGGTCATGCACACTCAAAAAGATAAAGTAAAAGAGCAGAGTGCAGAAGAATTCAGAACAATGAATGTGATCACAGAAATGGCATGGCTTTCATAGAAGGAAAACTACATGCAGTAATTTTGGAAAACAAGTGGCTGAGAGGAAATACGATAGAGGTCTATAAAACGATGAGTAGTATGGAGATAGTGAATAGGCAATGATTTTTCATTATTTGCCATTATTCAAGACATAAGTGGTATAAAATGAAATTATGAGCAAGCAGTTCAAAACAACCAAGAAGAAGGACTTTTTCTTCACAACTCATAATTAAATCATACAGCTCATTACCCCAGCACGACGCTTCTGCCAAGAGTATAAATTTTTTCAAAAGGAATTAGATAAATTCCTGGAGGGACTGTCCATCTTCAAAGCTCAAGAAGCAACTATTCTGTGTATTACTAGAGCCGAGAATATAAAAAGGCCCAATCTGCAGATACATCTGTAGATGTACCGCGTCCCATCATCTGCTGCTGTCCATGCTGGTGACAGGATGCTGTGCTGCGCCAGGGTTAACCCACTGATGCACATCTTACGTTCTCCTTAAGTAATCCTACGATCGCATGGCAGGCCTTCAAGTCTCTTATCTTATAAAAAGTAGGATAGGAAAAGTAGGCAAGCTTTACAGTGATATGATTGATTTCTAGGACTCAAACTTAGATTGTCCTAGATACACAGAAGATATGATTTTTCACCTGGGGTTGCCACCTTTCAAAAAAAGTACAATGCTCCCAACCTGCTAGGATATGGAATTTCCTTCAGCTAATTTAGGGTGATTTCAAGTTTGCAAGGAGTTTGTGATTTAACCTAGAACTTTTAAAGTTTAACTGAAATGCCTTTCTGTTAAGTATCTTAAATATAATGCAAAGGATGTGGCAACCTGAATGAAACACTTTGTAAAAACTGAAAAGGGGTTGCAACAACAAGAAAAAGCACTATTCTCATTTTAGGAGAGTACATAAAAAACACATTTTTTAAAACCAAGTTTTTAAGTTGTCTAGCAAAACTGAAAAAACCTTCATTTGTAGAAATCAGATGATACTTGACAAAAAAATGCTCATCTTGAAATTACTATGACTCCATCCTCCATTAAGTCAAAATACCGTTACCCACTCGATTTTACCACATCGAGCTTCGTGGATGTATGTCTCCCAAAAAGATTCTCTTGGCTTGCAATGAGACCATTCCCGTTCCAGTCAGGACTACAGAAACAGACCACCTATGCACTGATATGAGAAAACCCAATAGTACAAGACCATAAAGTACTCTGCTACGGTTACAGACTATAAGCCTAGATGGCTGAGATATCAATCTCAAGACATACCAGTGCAGGATGAAACTGACGGATCTATACCCAATAATATTTCACTCAGTCTTAGCTCCTGCTGCCACTGCTGCCCTGAGAATCTCCTCCCAGAACATCAGCTGCAGGAATACTGTGCATCTAAAGAGGCACTACTGAATCGCAAGTACATCAGCTACTAGGGATGGCTGACTGGGCTGTCAACTTCTGCCATTTGAATGAATGAAAAAGGAAAAAAAAAGGCAATAAAAAAAGGAAATAAAAAGTGTTTGCTTTAACATGGTCTCTGGGTTCCTGTAGCACTTCTCTTAAGAGGCTTTTATTCTGATGACCTATTTATTGATAGCAAATCTTGGGAGCTCTAGAAATGTAGATTAATTCTGGGAATTCTCTGCCTCAGATTTCTTGTTCTATTTTCTCTTCCTTTCCCCCCACACTTCTAGTCAACTACTTTGGTGTTTCTGTCAATGACAAAAAGATTAAAGTAAGCTAGAGTGCCTATTTTCCAAACTCACTTTGATACAAGATGATAGTAAGTACTCCCAGAAAGAGAAATCTACCAGATTGATTAATTAATGTACTCATTCATTAAGTGACTGACTTCCAACAAAGAAAAGATTTATACTATCCTCATGTACTGATATTCCCCGCAGTTAGCCTGCTGTCAAGGATATTCAGCAAGGTTAGGAAAAGATGCATAAAACACAGTTAACATCTACCCAAAACTAAGGCTAAGAATAATAAGATAAAAAACAACAAAACAATAAATTCACTGGTTCCCAATAGACTCTTTAATTCTTTAGTATCTAACACTCTAAAACGCCCTCTAATAGCTTTGTTGCTTCTTATGTTAGCTCAACATTAGCGACGTATTAAATTCACACATGGTAACTGCCCTGATGGGGTATTAAGGAAGAAAAATGCATAGAAAGTCTAATTAGGCATTTAAAAATAATTTCCTATGTGCTTTTATGATCAAACAACACAGTATAAAACAAATATTTAAAACTTATCTTAAAACATAGCTACCCTGATAAGCATAATTTGGAAATCTTTAATGAATTCACCTCAATTAGCCTTTAATTAAATAGCTCATTAAAAACTGATTTGATTATTGCTCCTGAAGAAATCCTTGTTCAACTGTTACGATAGAATAGGAAGTCAATGAAGGTAAGCTTAAACATGTTTTGGAACAGTCTGAAAGTCATAGTGTTGGGGGGAAAAACCCCTTAACTTCTTACAACATCCAATACAAGATAAACTGAAAACATGACAGATAAGCCTGAGAAAAAGTAGGGGTTGGTTTGGTTTGTTTTAAATCTATTCAGAAAGAAAACAGAACTAGCAATGAACTAATCCATCTTGAGTATGTCAGCTCTCTTCAAAACCACTTACCACCAACCCTGTTCTAGCCTATATTTTCAGAAAAACAACTGTTAATTTTAACTTCCCTTTTCAGTGGAAACACTATCTTACAAATTCCCATGCACACAAATACAGACCCACAGAGAGATTCCAAAGAGCCAATGCATTCAAGGCTGCTTGGAAAACACTGCATAGCAATAAATGTTACTTATGCATGGAAGTAGTGCTCTAGTAGCTAGCATGGCTTAATGACCCAGGAAGGGAAAGTTTAGTGCAGAGGAATGTTATTTTTTATTAAACTAAACGACGTGATAAACGTTATTAAAAACAAACAAACAAACAAAAAAACACTAATTGCCTATGTATTCCTTCAGTTGATCTAACAAAATATTTCTTTCCTCTATGAACTTCACTTCAAACACAGCTCAATGCTTTACGCTGTTTCAGGTCAAGTTAACATGAAAACTTTGGGTAGTTCTAAGCGAGACACAATCAAGACCCAGAGAAAGGAATGCAAAAGAGTAGGGACAGGCCGGAGGCAGGAAAGATAAAAAGTAAAGCCAGACCTTTATATGCTATTTTAATAAGCATACAGCATGGAAGCACTATTTTTTTTTCCCCACTGGGAAGAAAACTAAGGCAGGAACAAGACTGTCATATTGGCACAGCCTTGTGTCAAGAATGATGTTTTGCTGTATTACCTGGACAGGTCACTGAACAGTAGGACTTGAAATTGTCTAAATCGAAGCCACATTCTGTCATTCATGTATGTTACAAAATGTACAGAGCCAACAAAATCATTCTTCAACCACAGAAAAATACTTAGGAGCATTTTTTGCCTGTAAGCTCCTGTACACTGGCCTTAGGCAGGGCCTTTACTTCCCACTGTGCTGGTTTGCTCCTCCAGAAAGGTCAGGAAGAGACTAGCCTCAGAAAAAAAAAAAAAAAAAAAAGTTGACAGCAATTCAGATGCTTCAAGTGCATGAAAAAGTAGCATTAGCATATAAATCCAATACAATGCAAGAGTAAACACTAATAATATCGTTGCAAATATTAATAATTTAAATCCAATAGAACAAGTGTTTCAAGAAGGCATACATATGTTATGAACATTGCTAATTTAGTTGTCTAAAAATACATTTTTAAAATATTTTGTTTCGTTCCATCAATGATTAATACATATGGATAGACACTTAACAACTTATTCATATGGAAATAAGTAGTGACCCCTCTGAGCAATCAATAACTTTTAACCAAGATCCGCACTTTCTTCTCTGTATATCAGAATTCACAAGGGCTCTCACAGGCTCTCAGAGACTAGGGAAACAAATGTATTATAGTAACTATCAAAGACCGGTAAGAACAAACATATCACCTCTGACTCAGAAAATCCACGGATCCTAGCAGGCTCACAAAAAACCTGAGGAAGTGCCAATGCATTACTCTTACGCTACTTCCTACAACCGTCCTGATCGCTGCAGAGAGATATACTGGTGTGAAAGGGTCCTTTTGGGGGTTGGAGTAAAAACTAATCCAAAATACTGTATGGCAGCAAAGAAAAATCCAAGTAATTAATTGAAAACATGCACTACTTCAAGACTGACCATGAATGCTACAGGGCAGATGAACCCACCCCACCTGAGGGGCTCAGCACACCGCCCCATGTACCTCTGGCATGCACAGGAACCATTCCCACCACTCCATCCCAGTGCCCCACCGGGACTATCTCGATCGCGTGCTGTTCATGTGAAAGACATTCACACATACAGCCCTTACCACTTCACTCCACAAGCAGTGAGCTGTAACGTCCTCAGGAAGCACCCTCCCTCTCTCCTTCTGCAGGCCAAGACCGGCAGAACCAACAGATCGCACTGCTGCAAAGCTCACCTTGCCTGTCTTTCCCCCTCGCACCGCTCACAAAGCTCACCTTGCCTGTCTTTCTCCCTCTCCCTTTCCACTGCACTCAGGAAACATCCAAGAGCACGCACAAGGGCCTGCAGGCAGCACCATTTCACAGCAATTCAGCCTCTACTCCACAACTGTCTTACAGAGAGTGCTTTTTCAGGGGCTGAGGGGTAGGACATCGCTTTATAACACTTTCTATATATTTGATATTTTCCTCTCCTAAAAGACCTTCAGAAAAGCATGCCAGCAAGTTATCCCGTAAATAGGAAAGGCAGTGGATTATTAATATTAGAAAATTACCTGCTGCCTCGGTAGGCTTGACACAATAAGATGCGAAGTTCAGACAGATATTCACAGGACTTGATGATGGGATTGAGCTCAGTCATTCAGACAGAGCCACAGATTTCTTTACTTTCTGATCTCTTCACAAATCACATTACCATAAATCACTGAAATTTCATCAACAATGAAGCACTTTATGAAAAGAAATACAAAGCAGAGGACAGTCAAGCTGATTCTAATGAATACTCCTTTTTCCAGTAATAAAAAACTTAGATTACAACATGCCCTTCACTGAGTGCACTTCAGAGAGAGGAGACGAGGCTGAACACAACCACCATTGGGTACAACAACCATCTTCAAAACTGTGTACCTGCTTAATGAGTGATTTTAATTCATATTTCATTCTACTTGCAGTTCTGAAGAACTGAAGTCATCTGTGCTGATGGCAAATTCCTGCTGAGAGGCTTTTTAACCCCCCCACTCAAAACAATAAAAGATTAAACAGACTGGGAAAAAAATAAAAATCACAGCACAGAAATGACTCTAAGAAGAAAAATGGAGAGGCAAAGGAATATTCTTGACTCTTCTGTGCCATAGGACGATATACAGCAGCCTTATTTTGTGACCTTAACAGTGAATGAGCAAGATGACAATCAAAATATCTGATAAAGCAGAGAGAGGCGTGGATCAATAACCAGACACTAAGAGAGAATCTATATTAACCTTAGGAACTGAGACAAAACCTCTATCTACAGCTCTCCAAACACAAATCTAAGGGAAAAAATAGGTAGAAAACACAGTAAATTTCCATTACCCTTAAACTTGCCATATTTTTTCTTTTTATAATCCTGTTAAATAAATACTAAGTTTTTAAAATATTGTAAATCAATAAATTTAATTTATCACTTTCTTTTCACACAATGCAGTCAATAAAACACATCTTCTGCTCTGTTTATATAGTGTGACCATTTGACTCCACCACTACCCTCAAAAACATCTTTTTCTGTCAGAATTTTGTCCATGAAGATTTTGGATACTTTAACCGTATATCCTGAACAGAAATAGTAGCTTCTGCAAGGGAAGATGCTTTCATGATTATATTTCACTCTCATCTGTTTTGTGCATGAGGACATGCCCAGAATAGGAGCTCGTATGGGGTGGGGAGTGTTTGGGATGGTAGGGCTGTAGCTGTAAGGTTGGAGAAAGCAGGCAGAAGGAGAAAAGAAATAAAAAGGAGAAAAAGAAAAAAGAAAAAAAAAAGGAATTGGTTTCTGGCCAGGGTGGGATTTGGGAGGTTACCACATCACACTGAGGAGGCATAGGCCTGGGGCAGAACTGCTGCTGCAATTTTCCTTCTGCTTCCTCTTTTTAGCGTGTGATACACAGAATCAGATACAAAAACCGGCCACTAAAACTATTTGCTTTATGTGGTTACATTGTTACGGTTCTGGATTAATAAAGAGCCCATACCTATTTAGCAGCACGATTAGCGCAGGTCTTGGGCACTGTCTTCCTTAGAAGCCAGTTCTGCTTCAAAGGGGAAGTTAACAAGGGGCTGGAGACAGCAGAGAGTCTAAGCAGGAGCTGTGCTCATCATTAATAACAAGTAGTGAGCATTTTAGGAGGAGACATATAACTGGACTGGGAACTCACCAAAGGTTACGAGTTCTCCTGCGCTTTCTGATAATATACTGCACGTACAGCTCAAGACTAAGTGACCTAAGTGACACAAAATATAATTTGATGGATAGAAGGGAACGTATAAGATGCGTGCTCCGTGGTTGTAAGTCTCCTGTTATAGGAGAAATTGTGCATGATCTGCCTATTATCACCACTTCTCTCTGTTTAGGGAAAAAAAAAAAAAGGAAGAAAAAAGTAGCCTTCCATTTATGTCTTGTAAGGGCATGATCCAAGAAGTCCGGACTTCATTATCCCAAAACTATTTAAAAAGTATCTTGAGAAATTGTGTGTGTGTTTCTAGATAGATGACAGTTTCCAAAATGCAGATAAAGTGAACTGGATTCCTCTGAACAAGTGTGAAGGATCCTTGCACTGACTTGTGCCATTCTTTCAGCCATTTCAGAACCCAGACCAAACCTTGCCTCCACCAGCGCTCTGAAGGTGATGCCTGAGAGCAATTTTCTTTTCCACTTCATTCGCATTTCCCATCTTATCTTTTTGGCCCTGAATCTTCATAACACTGAATAAAACGGACCACATTTGAGCAGTTCTGGATGAATTTAGAACCAAGTGTTGAAATTTTCTTCTATGAATTTTGCTCAACCATGCTTTTTGTTGTTTCTAATCTTCACGTGATTCAGAAGAAACATGCAGAAGCATCCCATGATTATGATTCCTGATGATCATCCAAATTAAACGGTACCCATAATATTTTTGTTACATCATATAAACTGAAACTGTCTCGCAGGGTGAAATAGTGAGGTATCATTGGCACGAGGAAAGGTTTCCTATATTTGAACTCAGAGTTTGGTCACACATTTTTCAGAGCAGTGCAACTAAGCCTGTACTGGTTTTTATGAAGCTTGTATACATGAGGCAGTTGCCATTTTGTGAGGCAAAAAAATCAATACAGTATGGAACAGAGACTTGCACATTCTCTAGTTATTGAGGTTTTATACCTCTCCTCTTTTCTGCTTCTTTTAAAAATTGCTCTCACTTGCACCATAATATTCTTCACGACACAAAAAATTATATTCCTTTTCCCCAAAGTTCTGTTTAGTACTAAACACCTCCAATAGCTCCTCAGTTTTGAAGAAAATACAGTGCCTGACACATCTTGGTTAAAATATGTCATGATCAAAGATTAAGTCCTCATCATGAAATGGCAGTTCCCTGTAAGATGCTTAAGAGGATAAAACTTTTGTGTGACAGATGTCACAATAAAACAAAGTAAAAGTGTAGCATCCAGGAAAATGTAAAAGTCTTTTATTCTTCTCCTCACTGATGATAAATAGGGTGGAGGGAAGGGAAATAACTTATATGCATTTATCTTGACACATCAGTTCTGGTGAGTACAACACTTTAAGCAGCCAAAATTAAAAAAAAAATATATATGAAAATAAAATCTTATCAGGCCTGCATCAAGTGGATTTGTCAACGTTTAGTTGAGTTATATTACAAATTACTGTTGCATATTAATACATCTCTTGAGATTTATTTGTGTATCTGCGAGCCTCAAGAAGTGAAATATTTTACTCTCAGCGTCATTCAACTCATGGCATAACAACGCTGCTTTTGCTGCACTTCACCATCTCCAACTTCGAATGTCTAACACTGCATTGATGTCATTTTTCATAACAACACAATAAAGCTACTGAAATTTAAAACAAGGTGAGGAATTAGAACAAAATGGATAAGCCTGGAGGGCAAAAACTGTGCCACACCTACAGGAAGCACATCTGAAGGAGTACTTCATTCCAGAAAGGCAGGGGATTCCTTAAGTCTTACATCCCAGCTTCTTGCCAAATGCTCAGAAGTGCCTAGAAGACCTCGTGAATAGCATGGTTTTGTTTCTCCTCCCTAGCCTTCTGTGTGGTCAAAAGCCTTTATGGATCTACCATAGCCCCACACATTAGCTGCCATCACCTGACCACAGCCTCGGGAGGATTCTCTGCCCCCTGTCGCTGCCCCACCACCAAAGCTCCCTTCTCTCCTCTCCCTTTCTCTCTCCTGCAGCAGGACCAGGTGCTCAAAGGAGTGAGGGCTGCAGTGCTTGGCCAGAGACCTTTGCTATTTTCAGAGTCTGTCTTAAAAGGGTACCAAGGCCAAGCAAGTTTAGAGAGATGGAAACGGAACAGGTGTTTGGTGGGCAAGCAGACGGCTGCGATACGGCCATTAGACAAGCCCGGGCCAGGCAGGTTGCCGGACTTCAAGTACTCGGTTCTGCTTTGTTGATGTACAAGTGAAAGATTCAACCATAAATTAACCAAGTTTGTTTTTAATTCACAAAATTAAAGCTACACAAATATTAGCTAAGTCTATGCATACAGGTTATAGTACCAGTGTGAAAGCAATGAAAAATTATAATACTAATTTCGTAAAGTACATACTTTAAAACCTCTCTTAAATATCCAGTAACACCAACGAAAACACATGATTTCAGTGTAATACATCAGAAACACTGGTGCCTGACATTTTAAAGACTGACTTGTTCTCCTTTCACTTTTCCAGGATTACATTTTAGAGTATTTTTACATCTCTGCCCCTACAACGGAAGCACTGGCTTTCTCCCCATTTTGCAGAAAGAGGCAAGATGCTCTTTCATGAGACAAAACATACCCGGAGCTTTCTCCCACGCACAGCATCATGAAAACATGCTACCTTATTCAGCAGATTTCTCACCACCCAGTGTTTAGTCTGTTTATCAGAAAAATAAAAAGACGGTAAGTTTTTGCCATTATTGCTATGGTCTACACAGGAACAATGAAGACAGAGGAAATGTGTTACTTTATTGACACAGACAAATCAACAGCTGGGAAGAAGCAGCCTCCTAGAAACCCTGCCATGCCTCTCCCCAGCCCTGAGCTAGACACTCCTGGAGCCAACTTTTGCATGAAGGCTTTTACAGGCAGCCTGCTGTGTCTTTTAACGTTTGACTTTTTAAATGAAAACTACCTGGCACAGATTAACAAAGTTCCTATATTCATCTCATAGCAAACCAGACAGATGCAGAGAGATACCTTTCCTTAGGTAAACCCAAGGAAAGCCTGCTCATTCACAAAGAACCATTACATTTTTGTGTCCTCTACCTAGCACATGCATTAACTGCGTAACTAAATAATTCTTCTCCAAAGGTATTTTTCCTGTAGTCAGATGAAACATTTAGAGGAATTTATTGTATGAAGGTGTACATTGTCCCAGCAAGGGAGAGAACGTGACCCTAGCCCTTTGAAACTAACTCAAGATAACATGGTCTTTTGTCACTAAAGAATTAGACACTTACATGCACTGCACATACAGGACTTCATTTGCACTTCTGTACCTCATGACATAAACACAAGGTGACTTTTCCACTCACTGAACAGTACCTTTCTTCTTTGTGTTCAGGAGCCATGTGTGCACAAGAGGATTTCAGGAGGATTACTTAAGGAATAGGGGATGAGGCAGAGTGATTAACATCAGAGAAACTTGCTCCTCCAGGGATCACATAGCAGCTACGTGTCAAACTGCTCCACTGAAGTATATCAGTCTATAAAGTGTCTAGTACGTCCTACAACAGCACGATCAGCTTAGCTGGAGATCTAGAACAGATTCACTTGAGAAGACCAAAGACAGTAGGGAACTCCCAGTTACTACTGCATCAGTTACTTGGTTACTCTCCTGAAAAACAATGCTGAGCCGAAGCTCAGGCCTCACGGAATTTGCACTGCTTGCAATCATGAAAAACATACTTTTAGGGACAGCTCTACCAGAAATTCTGGCTTTTTAAGATAGATCTACTAGCAAGTATTAAAGGCCAGGTGTATGCTTTAAAACATTATACCAAAAAGCAGGAGAGAGGCAACATTCATTTTCCATCCTACTGACTGCAGACTTGTTTTCATACACCTAAGATCAATTGTATGTATTTCTCTCTCCTCATTCCTAGTCCAAGAGAGTGGCCAGTGAACTTGTCAGGTGCCGGGACTACGTAACTAAAGACTGTGAACAGGATTTGCTATCCTGTGAGACACTTAAAATCATGTCATCTACAGGTGGGCAGCTTGAAAACAGATCCAAGCACACCTCATATTTGGGAAAAAAATATCTAGTCTCTACACTGTGAGATTCAGCTCATCCTTTACAGTATATTATTAATAATACAACACCATTAAAACATGCACAAAAGTCTGTCAATCCACCACTGAAATGTACAAACACAGCCTGTATTTATCTACAGTTTAGGATAGGAAAAGAAAAATTCATTTGTCTCTCAATCTGAAGGGCAAATTTTTAAGTCAGAATTTATTAAGATAATGCTACTGCTAAAATTATTGTAATCATAAATATACAAAGTTGCTTGCCTTTCAATAAAAAGGAGAAAAAAACACTTTAGCCGTAGTAAACACTCACTTTTTATTACAAATCAAGTATTTTTCAGCAGCTGAACAGCTTCCCTTCACCCCCATCAGATCTTTCTTGTATTTTGAATGCCACGAAATGCAGCTTTGGTCAATTTTGCAGTGATTTACACACATTTCGTTTCTGGATGTGCATTATTCCTGGTCCTTACCTGAGGCAATGTAGATATCCAATAGCTCCTCCCTTTTCAAATATTGCTGTTGATTAACTGAAGGATTAGATTTCTGGTTCTGTAATGGCTTGTTTTTAAAACCTTTGAATGTTCAGACCCCATGCTTAGAGCATGGTTTTACTTGCTAGTAAACAGATGTTGTAAGGGAACATTGAAAACTCAAGGACTGGACTGACTTTTAAAATATGAATGGAGCATTAATAGAGACATTTCCCCGGGCATGGCTGAATTACAGTTTTCATAGAATTCTATAGATCGGAAAACAAATCCCCAACACTATGTGCACCTTTAATTTCAGCCAAATGTAGAGCAGCCTTAGAGCTCCCAGTGTTTGCCTAGCTCCTGCAAAACAGGGCTCAACGGACTATTAAAAGCCTTGCCATTATTATTACCCTTCATTGGAATTTGTCTCTCATAAATTGGGCCAGGAGGTCTCAAGAATCATTTTGCCAGCACAGTAATATTTCTTTGTCTTGTATAGGTGCTTTCAGTGCATTCTTATCCCAACTACATGAGCAAGGAGTAAAACAGATCAACCCTTGGCCCGCTGTTCGACAATTTGCTGGAATGGCTTTCATCAGTGCCACAAATACAGCACAGACTCCATCCAGCAGTTAGGGTTTCAGAGCAAGGCTCTGTTAATTTGTGTCTCATTTCAAGAAACAGACAATTTCAATTTAGCAAAAGGAAAAGGTCTTCATAAAATTAACTGAAGTAATAAACCACTCATTATCCAGTGACGTGTTTTTCAACTTCTTACCTTTAACTTCACCAGTCTTCCAAACCAGGCAAAACTTTCCACTCTCTGAAGCAGGCTGCTTCGCCTCCTCTTGTGGGCGATGAAAAGCACACTCGGAGCTCCTAGACGATTTTACATGAAAATACAGTTCAGTGGAATTATAGTTTATAACACTTTCTGATATTTCACATAATAAAAGGTAAGAGATCTCCTTCAAATTTGGGACAACCTTATGTAAATCAGGAGGGTTTCCTTGAAATCTGAGCTATGTGAATTTACAGTCACAGGCAGGATCACGATTCTGATTTGAAATATAATTGCCAATGTGCAGAACTAGCTTTGTCATTATTAGTGCAAAAGCAACAATTACAAGATCTACTCACAAATATTTTTAAACATATCATAAAACAATACAAACATGGTTTAATAAACAATAAACAAATATTTGAAACAGTGCATGCTTTCCTCCCCGGGGGAGAATTTAAGACGATTATTTCAGAGATGATCCTGTTTATGGAAGTTAGATGTAAATAATATAGAGCAACCAACAGAAAGGAAAATACACTTTTCTGTAAAGAACATGCACAAACTTGTTTATGATATAAATAAATAAATAAAAAACAAAGTAATCTTGGTGAATTATATATATACACACTATATGTAAAATGGAATGAAAAACATGAATCAACATTTAATAAGTCTTAGATATCTTTCACAGAACAGCTGATAAATATTCTCCTCTCCTTCCCTCCCACAAAAGTACTAAGCTCCAAGTGAGTAAAATATTTTTAGACACTTGGTGGTTCAATCAAAATCTCCTGAAAGGTTCTCTTATGTCTCCTCTGTTTCCTGTACTTTACATTTCATCCAGCACAACAACAACACGAAAATGACCTCTGTTATTTCAGCTGGTAAGAATTTAACAGCCTTGCTGTAAATTCTGTGAGACCTTTGACAAAGAGTGGTTAATGACTGTGGCATGCTAAAGGAAAGATTAGTTTTCCAAAGTCTCTACCATTACTAATAATAAATAAATAAATATATAAACAAATATCACAGTCACACAGTAGCTAGCGACCAAAATAAATCTGAGTAAATAAGAATCCAGCAGTTTTCATTAAGTTTAATCCCTAGCCTGGAAGTGTTAAGCATCACATCACACACAAAATATGACAGACTTGGGCCCAATACAGCAGAAAACATCTCTAACCTCCTAGACTATGGAGAAGGAGCCACTGACTGGGAACAGGTCCTTTTTACTCAGAGGAGAAGCTATAGCTGCATTTGTCAAGGTGCAGGCCCACAGAGCAGCCACAAGCTGTGGGGCAGACTGGGTACCAGAAGGGATAAAGTTCTATGAAATCCTGATTCACTCCCACCCAAAGCCAGATCCCTACCATGAAGCAAAAGATATTGCTAGTGCCAACAGTGTCCAGAAAACACAAAGGACTACTTCACGTACTTCCTCCAAACTCCTAATTAAAAACCATGACCTAAAATATTTGCTAGGTATTTTTTGTACACGTTTTTTTTAAATTCAGTTTTCCCACTTAATGAAGTCCCTGAAAATTCTCAGTTAAAGCCTTTAAATATATTAATAGTTTTCTTCTAGATCTCCAATGTCAAGGCTACCAGAGTCTCTTTCTTTGGACCACACAGGTGGCTTGAGTTGCTGCAGCTGTTGGATGAAGGTCAGTTATAATTTAGTCTTACTTAAAAGCTACAAAAATCAAGGAAAGCAAAATATAACATCATTTTCCAGAAAAGCATTATAGCCCAGTAACCTGCAGAGACAGGAGAAAATGCACCTCTCTCTCTCCGGTAATTTGGGATTTGAAAGGGAGTGCTGACATAATTCTGACGACACTCATCTCCAGGTTTTTAAATGGAACTTGATAATAGAGTAGAACTTTCTGCGATGTGATAGCAAAAGAGAAGGACAGCAGACCTCATAACCTCCCATCCCCCAACATACTCCCGTTCTCTGGGTCCGAATTTTCACCCATCATCTTTAACTGGTCACTCTAGAAATAGCCTAGAAATAGGCTTCCAAATCAATTTTCTGGCAAGAAAACCAAACCTAACCATCTACTGAATGGAAAAGGCTGCGTTTTGGAAATCCCTTATAATCAACCTCATCAATCGATAAAATCGTATTTTGAACTACCAGCAGCAGGAAGTCAAACAAGGGTTAAGGCTCTTTACAGCTAAATTAATCCATTCAAAATTTGATTCTATGATTTAAACCAAGCATAACTAATGACTTAAAACCTCCAGCAAATTTTAAATACTCTGACTTAATTATGAGGCCAAAGTATAGAGAACAAAAAGTATAGCATTTTCAAAGTTACATCAAAGATTTTCTCACTCAGTGTATCAACATCCAAACTATAATGTGTAAATACACACCTGTAATGACAGCCAAAAATTCTGAAAGCCACAAAGAGCTGTTTCTGCTGCAATAATTTATCCTGAGAAGTTTCATACAACTTCAGCTTCATAATTTTGATGGAAATAATTCTAACTAATGAAAATAGAGGCACAGAAAACACGAACACAAATTAATCTACAAAGAAGTGTATCGAGGGATGACAACGGGTGAGATGAACCTCATTAATTTAAATGATGCGTTTTTAAAGTGCTGTATTGTACAAATATCCCATGCCATAACCAAACGACAATGGCAGCACCCTGCGGTCAGCCGAGCTGCGGCTGCTTGGCCGCAGGACCTGCAGCCAGGCTTGGGAGCAGCTGCACTCGAGCTGAGACTCAACCAGCTGGCTCTTCTGGCCACAGCAGAAGAAAAGGAAGAAAAAGGGATAAAAAAAAAATCCACAGTGGCTTCTTACATTTATTTTGACTGCCAAAATTGTCATCTTCCCAGTGTTTAAAGCAGACAGGTCTCCAAATACTACCAAATGGTGCAATACCTTCTAAAAATTGCCAAGTACAAGAAAATGTCTTTCAGACTAAATAAAGTCAGTAATGACAAACACATGAAGCAAAACTTTGTAGAGTAATATAGTGATTAAATCTGAGTACTGTGCTTAGCTTTCCAGATAACTCTGGTGCCAGACACAGTGTGGTTGGCATCCTTATGACTGTAGGCTCTGAAAATGATTTCCTTTGAAAAAGGCTCCTATTCTCCGTCTACGAAGCAAGATGATCCCTTTTTCCCTCTTGCTTCTAGAGCAGGGGACCATCCCTGGCAGAGCTCTGTGCGGCACACACTTGTACAGTCACACACCGTGTTTGCAAAAGGAGAACCAGAGCATACAGATTTAAACTAACGCTTGCTAGTTATACAAACACATCGGCTATGTAAAAATATATACTTGCAGGAAATACTATATATTTCATAACACATTATTAACAATTCACTACAAGAAGGCTTTCCAAATTATCAAACAAAGGAACCATATTCAGAGATGGCAAAAATAAACTTGAAGTCACTAAGGTGAAGAACAGTGAAATCTGACAGTTGTTTTTTTTTTGTCTTCATTGTCATTCAGCTGTTAAAACTTGCACAGAAAATCTTCCAGGAGTTATGAAGCAGAGCTCCCCTAACCTTTCTCTGTAGTCTGTACTGATGTGACCCAGAAGTTCCAGCAGGAAACAACTCTAACTGCTTTTACCTGAGGAGAGTCATAATTGAACATAACTTGAACTTCCCAAGTTTCTGCCAAAATACCTGGAAGTTTATCTTAAAAAACACTCTGAACTGCATAGAGTGCTTTCAAAGATGCTTAGACTTAAATACAAAAGGGATCTTTGCTCCTAAAAAAAAAAAAAAAAAAAGGAAACATAGTACAGCAAACTGTCTTTCAGTCCAGGCATTTTCTGTGTGCAGGAATCCTGAGAAGCCACAGAAAGATCACACGCATCCCAACACAGAGAAAAAGCACTGTGTCTCTTCAAAAGGATGCGGTCTCTCTTCTTCTTGGCAGCAGCCTATGTTCATGAGCAGGACAGAAGTTATTCAGAAGTTATTGAGGGACTGAAGACTCATATTTGATAAGGATCCAGACACTCAGTATGTGCCATTGCTTAAGCAACAGCAGAGGAAAGAATGGCAATCTAAAAAAGGCACTGTCTTAACAAATGCTTAGAAAGAAACATTACACTGCTGAAGAGAACACACAAAAAAATGAAATGCATGAATTATTTAGGTAAATGAACAGTTACTAAAAAGAAACACAAAATGTCAATTAATTCCAGAAGCATTTCTACTCTTTTAGCCACTTTATTTTTAGGCTGCAGCATTGCTTCTTGTATGAAGCAGAAGCCATTTGTCAGTGCAAATAATGCGCGATTAAGTGAGCAGCCCGAAACTGCAGCATGCAACTGTGAAATACAAAGTTTGAATTTAGCAGCATAAACTCCCTCCACTTTTTAACATTCATCAGGCTCTTTTTCTTAATGGTTTCGTCTGTGTTGGTGTATGAGTATATACACAGATGTATATTTTTTTCATTGACTCACAATGACTGAAGAGAACTCTCTACGACCTATGCACATGTAATAGGCACAGCTTGGACCAGAAAACAGTGACTTACGGGTCTGTTAACATATACCTTCCTCAGTAAAGATGAAAACATTAACGACGAGGCCAAACAAAAATCCTGTGCCAGCCTAGCACGTGCCAGTAGTTTAGAAGGAACGTAGCAAAAATCCCACTGAGCTACTGCACAAAAAATCCAGCAACTTCAAACGAGTTTCTGTATGTCCTGAGTCACACAGTACTATGCATTACCTTGCGAGGACTATAACCAAGATGAAAGGAAAGCAATATAGAAGTACTACTGCAGCAATTAAGCCATTTGATGATATACTGCATATCTACAAGTCATGCAACAGGCTGTTTACTATGTATACATGCTTGGAAAAATCCCCAAATTACCAAGACCAAATGTTCTGCTTGCGTAAATTTGTGTAACTTCATGAATTTGTGCGAAGATATCAATACAATCCATTTTTGATTCCTCAGTAAATTAGCTTAAAATGTAGTCTTCAAAGGATGCAGATGACTCGTACGTTCCCTTGGCTGTAAAAATGAGCGATATAGCATATGTGCATGCAAAGCACTTCTCCATGAAAGGGGCTCTTTGTTTTGTGATGATAAAATGATTAATGGTCATGGAACTGTGATGCGGATCACTACCAGTGACTTGGGACATGTTTTAAATCAGTAAGAAAGTTGTTCACACTTTTAACACAATAGTATAAATCAGGGCTGTTTTTCAAAAGCTCTCTTCTAAGCTTGCGTGCATCAGAACTACCCCTGGGACTGCCTAGGCTCTTAAGTTTAACAGCAGCGCTCTATGATTTAGCCTAATAAAATTAGGGTTACAGTCTATTGGGAGATTTGCGTACTATAAACGAACAGAAACAACTACAAATTTCAGCAGAAATTACACACAATTTCCTTTAACCCTATGATAATTACACAGGCAAGTGATAAAACTCGTGCAACAAATAGATGGCATTTTAAGAGTTCATATTTCTCTTAACTATTACACTGAAAAGGTACACTGCTTACCAACTAGTTCTAGGCTCTTGCTGATCTCCACTCATACTTTACCCAATCTCTTCTCCCCTGCTTAAAAATAAAACCCATTTGTAATTGCGATGTAGAAATGAGCAGAAGAAAGACACTGGCAAGCAACAACCCAAGACCCATTTTTCAGCAAGTTTTTAAATGTCGCTAAAAGCTTTCTTAGGGAGGAAAGAGTGGCCCCCCGTCAGCCCCCTGCCCGGCTCCCAGTTCTACAACACCAGCTTTAACTTCTTCAGTTTTCCAAATTATTAATGCAAGGCAAGACTCTACAGCAATTCCACACAGGAACCTGTCCATAGACGGAAGGATAACCAGCACGTGGCAAGCCCCGAGGACCTGCGCTCCCCGACCTGCAGCAGGAGGTGGGGGTGGATGCAGGCACAGGGATGCTGTCAGTGCAGGCTCCCACCTTGGCAAGAAAGTGAGGAAAAGGCAGAGCTCATGGTTTTACTCAGCATCCACCCGCACCTGGATCTTGAAAGGAAAAAGCCTCAGAGCACAAGATAAGGTGAAACGTGTAAAAAGCACTTTTCTATCAGCAGCCCCGTGTTCTGCTGTAGGAGATTTATCTGGTCTGAAGATTAGACGGCAGGTCTGGAAATCTACCTGCCACGGTTCTGTGTGACACCAGCACGCAGAGCATGGAGCAACTGGTTGGGGTTCTGTCCCAGCCCCAGGGCCCCCAGCTTCACAACCAAAACGTAGTTTTGCTCCTGTAGCAGCCCCAGCTGCTAGCAGAGACCAGCCCTCGTCTTCACACATGCCGCCACCGGAGCACCAGGGCCTCCTCCCAGGCTGAAAGCAGTCACAGAACAATTCCCAGCCTCCGATTACATTAATAACCTACTAGCTGGCTTTGCTCTGAGGAACATAACTCTTCTTTATTGCCTGTAGTTCGGAAAGCTCTTTGGGTCTGGCAGAAGCAAGTATGAGGTCAGACAACCAAGTTTCTATCTGGCTCAGCTATGTGGAAGCTCCTAGCCAGGCTGCTGGTTTGGAGCTATAGCTGCTTACCCCCCTTTACAGCCTTAAGGCCAACCTTGTGAACGTTGCTTTAAGGAGGCATTTGCCGGACTGCAGATGGCAAAGCACTTTTCTTGCAGTACCTTTTCATGTCCTCCTATGGAGATGTTTCTGAGCTAGGAAATATCATGAAACAAAGAACGAGTCCTGCTGTTGATTAAATAGCGGGGATTTAACTAGTAGGAAGTTTGCACATCTGTTTCTTTGTCTCTGCTTTTGCTGCTTGTACTGTTGCAGAGATTATGCACCGTGTGAGTCACATTATAACTTCTAATATTAACAACCTGATTTCCCACATTTGTTTTCTCCAGAAGCACGAATTACAAAAGATTTCTCCTTCCCCCTCACTTTTGAAAGCAATTAAAAACAAACTATTTAACAAATCCCTAACTGCCAAAATGCGTTCAAATCAGATCTTTTATTTTCCTGGCCTTCTTGCATTTGACTTGGAACGGAAGCAATTGGCTTTTGCTTCTCTCTTCAAAAAGGCACTTCTAACTAACATTTCAATGTATTGAAAACAGCAAAACAAGAAAATTTGTTTTATGGTATGCCTTTAACAAGCAAGATGGATTTCCAAAGATGTATTCCTCCACCAGGTATTGTTTGGATTTATTTCAAACATCATGTTACCAGACTCTAAAAGATAGATGGAGGCATGCTAATATCATTTTTTCCTCATTATTCAAAATAAACATCGATGCAGAGCAGAGGCAGCAAAGAAAAGAGAATGGAAGGGAAGGGGAAAAAATAATCATTCGCTCTCTATTTCTTAATAGCCTGGATAAGATGGATTTGTATGTTTTGGCTTTCGGTAGCAGAAATAGAATTGCTATATAAATGTCACTTGGAGCAGAAAGACCCGACAAGTTGGGGCCCAGCCCCCCACCTCATTCTGATCATTGCCAGAGCCGCCTGCTTCCAAACACGCCTGCAGAATGGTTTCATTGTGAACGGGAAAGGGGCTCACTTTTCCAATGGAAACACTGTTATCTTGCAACAGCTGGTTATAGTTAACTACAGCCATACTTAAAACCTTTAAAGTCTGCTTCTTGTTTAGTCTTGTATGTATGGGAAAGGCTTTGGGGGAGATTTAACCCATTATGGTCCATCAGGACAGCACCAGGCAGTCAAATCAAGAGCTGAAAAAGGCACCGCACTTGAGAGGGCAGGGCGCTAACCAAACCCTGTGAATAAAAACTCTTCTTTTCCATTTGCCTTGCTCAGCAGTTAAAACTAATGAAAGGTTAAAACTTCTGGAGCTAAGTCAGCAGAAGCCTATCCAAAAGCATTTATACAACCCTAAAAAATATACAGTGCAGAGCATTTTGATACCAAACTGTGGGAACTGGAGAAAGAAAAGAGAAATAAGTCATCACCCCCACCCCCGTAAAATAAGAGGCTGGCTTCTCAGGTTTTCCTTCCTTTTGATTTCAAGCTATTCCAGACAAATAACAGTTATTGTTTAGGATGCTTTCATGCTAAAATCCTTTCTCTCTCCTTTTTTTTTTCCCCTCTTTTGCCAGCAGTACTTCTCTCCTGTTGTTCCTTACAAATCTCAACAGAGAATATCACTCATCAAACTACTCCACACCATTTGGCTGGATTATAAGAACACACAGAAGGAGGTGGGGAAGGCTTACTGTAATTAAAATGTGCTGCCAGTAATGGGACACAACAAAGGGAACCAGGAAAGAAGAAATGCTTACATGCTCACAGCTGTATCTGCAAGTTTAACTGACACTGTGAATGCTTCATACACCTAATTGCCACAAACAAGTCATGTGCTTTTCAGCAGGGTTGAGCACAGCTAAGACAGTGAATTTTTCCATGACCCTAATTCAGGGTTAGAAGACCCAGTGTTCTTTGTGGTATTTCACACAGCGCAAGCTGCTCAGTAAGTATTCAGCATGTCTAACTTCAGCCTTTAGCAGCTTCTGGCAAGTTTCGGGAATGACACATGACACTTGATGACTCTGCTTCCAGCACAACCTCTACAATTACATACAGATGGGAAGGAACAAGAGGTTTAGCATGATTTCGTTGTTTCCATGCCACCTCTTTCCATATTCATAAGTTACACTTTTCAAATGATGTATTTTTATCAAGGAGACCTTGTGTGGCATGATATGCCTAGGAATTTAAGCACATTCCTTTTACTGTAATAATTTACAAATGATTTTGAGCACGCAGTTAAAAACAAAAAGCAAGCTACATTTGTTAAGCTTACAGACTCTCAGATTAAAAAGGAGAACTCTCGGATTAAGTCTAGCAGTTTTATTTCTAATTCTCTAATTACAATGTTCAACCAATCTATGATGTTCTTAAGTAGCCCCTCCCCACTACAGCTGTCAGGCAAAGTGGCACAGATCATTTTGATTAGTTTAGACCAAGCTTCTAGGTTATACTCTTGCTTTGCTCTTTAGAAAAGCATTGTGCTACAATTAGCGAGGTTTATGAGCTGACCTTGTCATTGTTTTTCAGGTTCAAAGCTATATTGGGCCATTTTGAATCACACGCTCCCGGAGAATTATTTAACGGATCACTGAACCGCTCTGAACACTTAAAAGCCCTCTTTTTGTTGTTTGAAAGTCTTCTTTTGGCAACCTGGGACTTGCGAAGAATAAAATTCTCAGGTTATAAGATTTTTAGAACCAACTAAGCTGCGAGCAGACCGGCTGCACGTACCCATCGCACCGCAGTGGTGAGAACGCCGAGGATGTAAGACACCATACAGTAGACTGCCGAGCTGACGTGAACTGTAGCATCCCAGCCATCTGCTCAACAAGTATGTTACACTTTGTGTTGCCAAAATAATCCTAAGTGGGATACGTATGCCTCTAGAAGTGAAGTGTGATGCAAAAGAGTACTGAGCTCTTCAACTTTCCGGTGTCTTTAGTTGTAGCTGAGCACACTT
This sequence comes from Anser cygnoides, assembly GCF_040182565.1. Lineage (NCBI taxonomy): Eukaryota > Metazoa > Chordata > Aves > Anseriformes > Anatidae > Anser > Anser cygnoides. Next base: position 9,095,753 of record NC_089884.1, read on the forward strand.
TAAGCTCAAACCCCAAATTTTAAAATGAGATTTTTCACTATTTACCCTTTTTGGCAATAGAAATTCTCAAGGCACAAAAACGCATGTGCACTTTTGAGCCACCTCTAGGCAGGGAGAGAAATTTGTTTTTCCTGGAAGTTGAAACAGTACCACAACCTGGTATCAGGTGCCCAGTGCTGATTATCATTGATGCATAACAGAGAAACATGTATTAACACATGCAAACAACTTTTGCCTTCAGAACGGATTTTTTACTTTGTATGTCATCACTAAAAACCATGGCAGAAATGGCTGAACAAAAGTAGCAATCTCTTCAATCCAAAACACAACTCTGACCACAGGAAAGCTACCTGGGCAATTGCAGAGTTATGAATTATAACCAACCAAACAGACCTTCCTTTCTTTCCTACATTGCTTTGTTCTTGGGTTGCCCTAATTCAGGAGTCCCTTTCTGTTCTACTGTTTCCTTGATTTGGTATCAACTGAAATTCTTCTAGATAAAGGAATTAGGGACTTTCTTCAATACTTGTGCAAAGCTGAAGAAAGTGACTTCATATCCAAGAATCAACACCCACTAACACTTAAACAGCTAAGTCAAGAGAATAGCACAAGTAAGCCAAGACTATGCTAGACCATGGACTATTAAAGCTAAGGATAAAAAGCACAGCAGATTTTTTTTTTTTTGTAAAATAATGATTGCATTAGACAGAGATGAACTTTTTCTGAGTACAATGAGAACAAATTGAAGAATTGGCCTTCTGCATGACAATGTGCTGAAATACATCACAAACCCAGAGTGCATGCAACTGAATTGTTCCCAGAAGATAATAGGAAGGCTGCAAGACAGAGGTTTTCCTTTGGTTTTACTTGGAGTACTCAGATGCCAGGCTGCCCAGCTGGCAAGTTCAACTACCAATTTATTTTCATGAGGCTTCATACACTAAGGACACATACAATCAATTAATTGCAGGTCTGGATGTTCTCTGAAGTCAATGGAAAGGTATCTGCTGACTTGGCTGAGTTTTTCAACTGATCCTTAAATTCCACTGCTTTGGAAAACAAATGCTGTTTATAAGGCAGGACACATTTTTAGTTTATAAATGCCGTTTTCGTAACTACATAATTTTTTAACATATACACAGAAAAAAGATGCAAAATAATGTTGCATTTCAAACATGACGTGCATTTTTAGAAAGCATTTCATACTGTGGTTAATGAAATTAGACTCCAACTTTTTGCACTGTAAATGTGCCAAATGAGCACGTTCTGTTTTACTTCACATACACAAATCAGACCAACCCAGCTTCTTCAACATTTGTAGAATGGTTATACATATTTGAAAAAAGTTGCTGCACGTAGAAGAAACTGACAGTAATCTCCACAGTCAGCAGGTTACATGATAATGTCCAGAGAACTGTTCTTACAATCCTGCAATGCAAAGTTTATAGACAGCTTGAAATCAAAATTGAAAGTGTGCCTGAGACAATGTCAGAAGGAATTTCACTATGAAGCCAGCACAGAGGAGCGGAGGCTAGGAGCTATTTACTAGGCAAGGAAAACTTTTTTTTTTTGCCAATTTAAGTAAACTAAATCACTCACATTATTTATGTGATAAGCCACTTTTTTTCTTTTTTTTTAACCTGTTGCATCAGTGAATATCCAAGGCAGGTATAATGACATTAACATAGATTTAAACCAGGCTTACACTAACGTATCTGTAAGAAGAAAAACAGTTCAAAGTGTTTGCTGATTAACTGCCTCTCTACTCACTCACGCATCTTTTTTGTTTCTCCTTAATCACAGAGTGATGTGGGTTGGAAAAAACGTAGGTTGCATCATTCTCTACCACACACAAAGAGCCTGAAGAGCCTGAAACATTTTTAAGACACATAAAAGATTTTTGCAGTGCTTAAAGCAGATGGCATTTGAAACCAGGAAGACAAATTATATCATTCGGAAATAATACATTAATTACTAATTAGATTAAGACTTACATTTTGGAAAAACTTACGGTAACATCATAAGACGTAATCACAATCTTCCCTTCCACATAAGGAATTAAGTGCATTACTCTCCAATCACTGAAAATAAATTTTGCAATAAACTTCAAGGAAAAAAGCTGTCAGAGCTCTAGGGCTTCGGCAAGGGTGCCTGCAGCGGCCAGCTGTTAACTGCTTGGAGCGCTCTAAAGGAACGGTGACAATCTCTAGGGATGACCAAGAACAGAGAGTGGCCTTGCAGACATCCCAGTTCCAGAGAGAGGAAGGCCAATTCAGGAGGAAAAGAGAATAGGGAACAGTTACCTTTCATGCGCAGCTGGGAATAAAGATGATAACAGTAAATACCTGATCTACAGGTAAGTATGATCAACAGCTGGGACAGATCTATGTTTGTGTGACCATATCACAATGCAAGGTCAAAAATCAGTATTTGCAAACAAGGGGCAACACTAAGGGTCTCATAATAGCTTTAAGAGAAAATTTTCTTGCTATTCTAATAAATGGTTATAAAAGCGTGTATTTTTATGGCTAATTTCATCGCTCATCTCATTTGTCTCATACTTCCTTACTGCTGTGAAAGAATTGTATATCCTACTATAAACAGTAGGAAAGATCAATATGGAGTCTGAAAAATCCCAAAAGCTTCACTTCATGTAATACTTCTGTACAAGAATTTTAGCAAGCTGCATCTGAGCTTTTGACAAGATTTTAGCCTGCTTTCATCCTTACATACCGATCTCTATTAGTGGATAATCTGAAAATGTATTGATTGAACCCTTTCACAATACAAACGGACAGAAGTTGTTATAACAAGGAAAGTGCTTTGAATGGAGATAGCAAGTGTGCTTCGTAAACAACCGAGCTGAAGCCAAGCAGTCACCTTTCTTGAGGATGAAAGTGCCACGTACGATAATGGCAGCAAGCCTCAATCCTGCTTCAGTTCACATGTGCTCCCTCCCCCATAAACCAGTGACATTTATCATCAGCTGAATTTAAACCGCCCTTGTTATCAGACAGTCATAATGCCTTAGAAAGGCTTTCTTTGCTGCTCCACGTTGCCGCCCCCACACACCTCCCAGTTCAGACGTGGAGCTGCTGCACCTCACCAGCAGCCCCATACCTGGCTTGTGCGAGCACTGGCTGTGGCTGGGCATGCTACTTCCCAATTGCTCACACTGAACAAAAAGCCATTTTTCCCTTTACTAACCCAGACTTCTAACAGAATTCATTTAAATTACTTTGTAAAATGTAATCAGCTTGGTAATAGGTCACTTACAGAAATATGATTCTGCTTTCAGGATCTCTTTCCATTATGCTAATGCCAAACTAAGGTCCATGAACATTGTTAGACCACACTTTTATTTCTGCAACGCTGTGCAGTAGGGCGTTAAAGAAAGTGTCAGTTAATACTGTGAATGTGGGGAAGTTATAAAACTAAAAACACACTTTTAATAATATAATAATAATCAAAATGCTGGTCATGACTCTAGACTACGAGGAGTTATTAGAGCAACATCAAACTGTTCACCAAAGCTTTACTTTTTTCTTCTCTCTGCTCCTGGTGGCTTCATTTTTTTTTTTTTTATTTTTAAATGGACCTGAAATTTCATCTTCAGTTTGCACTTAAGAAATTGAACTTAGTTATACTCCAAGTCTCCAAATAAGTAACACTCAAATTACCAAAAAAAAGTTATCCATTAACTTCAAATTCTCACTGACAAACGTAGTCCATTTCTTCTTCAAATAAACCATTTGCTTAAACTTCCAGTCTATATATCGCAATCTGACAGTGACGCAAGAATTCTGCAAGCATAGGTTGCCTCCTATCCAGGGCTACTTTCAGGAAGATGCAGTTGTTCAGTCAGTTATGTTTATGTCATGGTTACTAACTTAAAACAAAGATGTGCACTAGGAAACAACTTCAATTGGGGAAAGCCCACTAATGTTTCTAACATTATTGAATTATCAAGAACTGGGAGACACGCCGACATAAGAAACATGTCTCCAAATTAAATGTGCCTGTTTTGTTCATTATCCACAGGTTTCTGGAGTCCCAAAGAAGGTCAGAATAGCCTAATGAATTGTGATGTATTCTTCTGGGATTTAACTACTCAGAAGTAGTAAAAATATCAATTAATATTTTCAGGGCTGATTGTATGCGCTGTCCCTTTGTTCCCTTACTGGCCTAGAGCAATCTGAAGACAAGATGAAATTCCCAAGTTAGGAAGAGGGATGGAACATATTAATAATAAGGTCAAGATTAGAATAGGAAGAAAGTAGTGCACAGAGAGCTTAAAAAAAAAAAACACACAAATCAACCAGCATTATTTATTGAAGAGAAAAACTGACCACTAAGATAAGGTTACAGAACTCTGATTTGTTGCATATGATGCTGAATTGTAAAGGGGTACACAAAGATTTGAATCTCTTGTAAGTTATCAAGATATCAAGAAATAAAATGATACAGGCAGTCTGTGGCATCTCAAAAATTTCTCTTGGAGATAGAAATGTATTTAAACAGAATGGCACCAGCTCCAGCTGTATCCTGATGTGACATGAAGTGAGAAGTTGAAACAGGAAAAAAAGTAAAAAAGCAAGTCAACTTCACATTTAGTTTGACTGCAACAGTTTCTAAACTAAATGCACATAGAGAGGGGATGAAGCCCTTGGGTAAGTTCAGATTTCAGAGTGAGTATTCCTACTACATCTTATGAAGGAGCTCATCTCCCAGAAGAGAGACCTACCCCAGAAACTTGATAGCCGCCTGCTGTGTCTTCCCAAAGAGTTCTCCAGCATGGAGGTCTTCAGAACATGCCCTCCCTTTCAGCTGCACAATTCAGCAACAAACCAAAACACACAGCACTCAGACAGTCTTTGATGGTCTATTGAGCTGAATGCCTGGAAAACTGCTGCTGTTCAGGTTATATTCTATGACTAAACAGCCCACACATAAAACCTACAAGCAACCCTCCCGATCAAGACCAATATTCTGACTTTAGTGCATCAGAAGAACAGGAAAAATGTTGTATGTCACTGTCACCTGCTATACTCCTACCAGCCAGAGCTGATCTTGTCTGCTTTTGTTACTCCAGACTGAGAAAACACTAACTTAGGGGGACACATACACACAAAAAAAAACACTAAACAAAACATCATGTTTTTAAAATAAATTTTAAACTGACATAGCGAACAACAGTGCTGTGTATCGAAAATTGATACAGCGTGCTGTTTTTTTCAGCATCCACAGAATCATAGAAACAATTAATGAATTACACTAACTGCTGAAAAAGACCACACCCTGTGCACTGCAAGTCACTCCTTGCCTGAAAAAAACACCAAGTGATTGTTCTAGGCCAGATGAGGTGGGTGTAACAAGCAGTCCAGTTCCACCCCAGCAGCACGCCAGCTCCTGAGACTTGTGGTCTTATCTGGAACCTGCCTTCTCCCCTTGGAGATAATCAGTCATCTGATTTTGATGGAGTACACAAATGTGTCAGTCTTCTGAAAAAAAAATGAAGTATACCCACAAATGTTTTAGCCTGACTTCTGCAACTTCTCAGGGGTGCTTTCTATATTACACCTGAAGAGACCAGCACTTCTAGGAAGGACATTAAAACTACTTCCCCCCCCCCGAGATATCATGATCTCTAACAGGGACTCATCCAGGAATGAATCTACTAAACATATAATCAAGGCAATCTCCTATAATAAAATCCCAGAAGACAAGCATGCTAGCCAGACTATTAAAAGTGGATTTTGCTTGGGCTCCCTTTCATAACTGTTGATGTGCTTATATGATAAACTCTTCCTTGTCAACAACACTGAGAACCAATTATAAACACAACCACTAAATATGTTTTTCCCCAATGCTTCATGATTATTTTTTTAAGCTACCCCATAAATTTACAGTTGTCCACGCAGTAAGATGGCAGAACATGCCAAGATGTCCAAGACAAAGTGGCAGAACAGATAGCAGAGACTCAATGTGTTGTTTTTTTTTGAGAAAATTATGAAAACTCTTATTATGTAATTAAAGAATAATTGAAATTACAAAGTTTCAAATAAAGACGTAAAGAGGAGTAAAAGGGAAGCTTTAGGTTAGAAATACTGATTCAAGTTGACAGAAGAATGTTCCTATGCAAGTATTTGAAAAATTTCATGGTACTACATTTCCTGAAGAACATATGGGGGTTTTACAGGTTATTTATTTTAAATGAATTTACTGTTTATAGATATGGTCTGACAGGTTTCTGACAATAGTCCTTCAGCTTAATATACAGTCAATAACAATCTATCTTACCAAAATATATTTTACTCTTCTCTATCCATCCTTCTAGAAATAACTGCAGTCAGATTTTGCTTACACAGAAACTTTTTTGTCCTGAAATCTCTGGAAGCTCTCAACTAATTATCATTTATGTAAGCCTGTCTTTTTTCTGTAAATGATTTACAGATGTGCTCTGATTGTTCTTTAGTACCTGACGTATTTCCTTCCACCCGACCATATTTAATACATTTACATAAAGACATGAAATTATATCAGAAGGAATATGACTCAGCTATCAACCTTGTCACGCACTGTAACACTCAAATTTTTGCTCCATTCTGCATTGGTTAATTATGTGGTTTTTTTTCCTAATGGATGTATTTTGAGACTAATGAACAAAAAAGATATATTTTTCATGCAGCGTGACAGCAATTATCATTAGATCTAACAAACAGTTGTTAACAACAGGACAATTAGAGGTTTATAGGATATGCTGTTTTCAAATGAGTGTCTGTTGTAGCCTTGTATTTAAAAGGTTCCTCACTTCAAAAAACATTGTAGTCATCCTTTAGAATCCATATCATTCCTTACTATCAAAAACATGCAGAGTATAGCGATCCTGTCTTAAGGTAGCATGCAACTTCCTGGCTAACATAGGTAGCCAAAGATCTTGGCAGATGTGACCCTTCAAAACAATGAAAGGCTTAAGAGAAACCATCCTAAAAGCAGATCTGATGGTTGTAGACAGATGTAACTTCAGCCACTGCCTCCTAATGCTGAAGGATCAATTTAATCAGAACTAGGCAAAAAAGTCTCAAAGTCTAAAAAAATACAGGTAGAAGGGAAAAAAAAAAAGAAAAAAAAACCACAACTTCTGTAGGCAAGTTGTCTTTGCCATCATAAAGAAACCATTTGTATTCTTATGTACCTTGTATCTACATCCATAAAGCCCAAACGATCATTGCTAAAAACTCAAGTGTTTTTTTCTTGCTGGCACCAGCATCGATGTTGACAGCCTGTGAACTCAAGTTTCCCAAGGTGAGGCTATGGTTGCTACCACGACTTTGGTGGCTTTACCAAGACTGATGTTAGCAGGTCTAAAACCAGTATATAGGCTGTAGCCAAGTCCCTAGATTAGAAACTGCTGAGCAGAACTCAAACATTTCAGACCAGAAAAATGTCTGATTTCAAATTTCATTTAATCCATTCTACAATTCTGATCATCCAAACTACATTTGTTCCAGACTGCCAGAGATAAGTGTTTTTATACCCAATACCTACGCTTCCAAAACCCAAAACAAAGCCCTACAGCATTTTTTCTTGAAACAGGGAGGAGTGTGTTTCAGAATTAAATCTTTTTTTTTTTAAACCCAAATCCAAGTCTGTCATCACCACTTCACCTCTGCCAAAAAAGAGGAATACAGTTTCTATAGTGAAAATGATTTCTACAGCACAAACCTCTACTACATTTCGTATAACGGTTCATAGACTCAAGTTTGAAGACATCTAGGTTTAAGTATCCCGTGCTAGGTTGGTGCCACCTTACGTTCAATAATTGCTGTTTTACAGGTACTCATCACTTTGGTGAAAACAGCCATGTTTTGTAATGCCCATTTAACACGCTGCATTTACCAAGGTATCTCCCTGCTTCTTCCTGAAACAAGAAGCCCTGGACTACTATGAAAGAAAATACTCAACACCAGCATTCAAAGTCGGTGGCTTATGTTATGGTAACAACAACCACGGCACACACAGGAGCGAACATCCAGATCCAACAACAGGCACCTAGGAACACGGCTCGCTAATAAGGCCGTGTACCTGTTATTGCCTACACAGCGACTGGAAATAATGTATTCTGAAGTTATACCTACTGTCTTAAATACATATTTATGAAGGAAAGTTAAAAAAAATAGTATATCATCAGTTTTTAAGTGGTTTTATACCAATTACTTATCCCATTAACTTCTGGTAATTTGTAACAAGCTGTCATATCATTAACACAAGAAGTCAATAATTGCTGTCACTACATTTTCAACCCTCTGCTCACAACGTTCTCCTACTTCAGCAGGAGACACGATTAATGAAGCTTTCACGCAGGCAGTATATATGCACTTTATCTTTCAGCAAATACTAAGATCACAGTACATGTTAAATTTTCCTTATTTTGCATCCACTATAGAAAGAACCAGGATGTGTATACACAGGAAATTATTTCATTTCGTAGTATAATGGGAAAGGATAATAAGAATCAAGTGCTTGCCAAGATCCTTTTAAATTAGCATTTTCTTCATATATCTGTTTTCTGTCAAAACAAACCTTCCTTCAAAAAAAACAAAGCTAGCCCTCTTCACTGCAGAAATAACCTTCACAATGCAAATCAATTCACTTTTCCAACCTTGCAAACAAATGCTTCCAGAAGCAACAAATACAGCGAGAATCTTATTGCCAGCTTTCCTGCTCCTTGCAGCGAGCTGGAGGCTTCATCTCCTACAACTCTAAATAGCTGGAACAAAACCATCAGAAACAACGCAGCTAGCCAACATTGAGTGCTTTTGAAAGCCAAGGTGGCATTGGTTTTCTAGCTCAAATCACTCAATGGTTACTTTTAAATGAACAGAAAAATTACAAGAGTCAAAGCTTCTTGTTGTTTTACTATCCCAGCAAGAAAGGGAAAGAGATTCAGAGAATTTACAAAAAAAATAGAGAGAGCTAAATAAATACTGAGCTTTTCTCGCTACAGCAGTCTGCTGCTGTTCTTTCAGAAGCTGAATTTATAACAGTCAGAGGCAGTTGAACTGATAGACAGGTCTGTTTTTCATAATGCTGTCGTTACTTTTTTTTTTTGGGGGGGGGGGGAATATTTTACGTTGTTATGAAATTTAACAGATTCATTGCTCCGATGGAATAATGCACTACTTATAAATTAAAATTCTTATGTTAAATTAATAACCTTGCCATAAACCAACTTATGTCAGTGCTCTGAACAAACTTCAGAACAAGACACTTCAGAGGAAGTACTTTACAGATTATTTTACTCAGACTAAATTCAGAGTCCTTTGTTGCAAAGAATTTAGGTGCAGAAAAAAGAACCAAGTCCATCACTGACATGAACTACGCTGTCAACATGAAGAACAAGGCATACAAATACATCCTCATATACTATACAAACTATCTGAGTACGTTTTTATACAACAGGAAAGGTCAGCTCAAAGCCAACGTAGTTCTAACAATTTCTAGTTGTTAGGTTCCTTCTTCCCTGGGTCATGTAACATTCAAAAACACTTCATACATGCAACGCAGTTATTAAATGCACTTTATGTCCTACCACTGCAGATACCCAATAAAAACAATTTATATTTTAAGTCTAAAAGAGACTCTTATTATGGAGGTGCTTGTTAAATGTAGATGTTTGGAGGAAAACCTGTATTTATACACCTATATTTTGTACCTGGATTGACTGTTCTTTCTTCAGAGACCTTCTACCAAGTTTTCTTTCAAGTTTATAAGAAATTATAATCTTAACTGGTGTAATAAAAAAAAAATAAACACAGAATTAACGGTTCAAAATGTCTAAGAGCCCCAATCGTATGCATACATTTAGAGGGAGAGAACGTGTGCAGATGCATCACAGGATCCTTTCCTAAAGCATGAATTATAGTATCTTCAATTTGAGTATTTCTGGCACAGACTTTTAGAATGTAAATGGGATTTATTTATAAAGTATGTTATTAGACCATTCAAAATACCTATGACACTTCTGCAGTCATATTAATGAAATACTCATGGGACTATGCTTTGTTACATTGATTTCTGCAGAGAAAATCCTACACAAATGCATAACAAATACTTTCTCACACAGAAGAAATACAAAAAAGGAATGCTTATTAAATTCAGAGAGTGTTTTATTCATTTGCTTTCAAAACCATCTTCTGAACATTTGTATTTATATCAGTAATGTTTTATATCCCGCTGTGAATAAAATCTGTATGCTATTGTTTATCCAAAGGTAATTTTCAAAAATTTTTGATCATTGTTGCAGGAGCCTTTGAGTAGCCCTGACAAAAGCCTGCTGTAGGGTTGTAGGGATGGCACAGCACACTGGGAGGACGGAAGAATGGCACTGATTCACTGCAAGGTTTAAATTCAACCTCAGACCTTTGTCAAAACTGAGACTTAGCTTTGCTCCTGGACAACAAGCAAAGCATACTTACAGGTCAAAAACTGCTCAGCCTGATTCATCTTGCAAAGCACAGTAGTAAAATGTTCCCTCCCACTAAGATCCATGAAGCAGAGCAGCAAACAGAAAGAGAAGCCCCAGCTGGTCTGCCTACACCCTGGTGCAGGTGGAGGATTTCAAACAACTCTATTTCCAAACAGAAACTGCAGCTTAATCTGATGTTTGAGGCACACACTTACATACAACTATAGAGGAGTGGTTACTGCTGACCACACAGATGTGAGATACAAACAAATGCTCAGCACTGGAGGACACACACAGCACCGTGCGGTATGTTCACACACTGCTTGCCAAAAAAAACGAGCACGCGGTGCTCGCTCGCCGCTTACCATTCTCTAAGCAAAGCACACCGGGCCCTCCAGCTCCTGCTGGCAGCCAGCGTAGCCGTTGCATAAAGCCTCCTTCACAAACTGCAAGTAGACCCGGGTCAGCTGCTGGTCTAAAACTTGCACCCCAGCCAAAATTTGGCCCTGTGTTTTCACAGAGAACTACACATAGAAATGTGTTCATAGCCTGGTTCTCATCATGTTTTCTGATCACCTGTCCCTCGCTCCTGGCCTAAGCTATATATATATATATATACACACATATAAATATATATAAAGTAATTTAGAATCACCCACATATCTGATGTGTGTGTGTACATCTGTAGCTATCTGCTTTCTCTCAAACTTTTTCTCTCTCAGGCAAATAAAAAGAAAATAATACGATCTGTCAGGTATTGACTGTGGGTTTTTTAGAAGAAAATTAATAATGAACGTAATTTTAAACAAATTATATCACAATTAGTTAGACAATTTTGATTCCCACAGCAGGTCTGACACATTTACGACCAAGGTCTGCTTTCACACTGGAGGGGGAAGTACCTTCGCCAACATTACCAGCGCTGTGCAGACCACGCGCTGGCTTTCAATTCAAAGTACATGCAAAGAAGTTTGATGCAATGCATGTGTTCAATTTTTAATTTAAAAAATAGCATTTCTAAACTTCTTTTCACTGTCTTCAAGAAGAATAGTACATGAAAAATTCAGTAGGCATGAAAGAAACAGCGAGCATCACAAACTGTTCCCCACCCCACCAGTTCTGTGGGGCTCCCAGCAGCGTTTCATCAAGGGACTGTCTTCATTCTTTGCCAGACGCCCAGGATTAGCATGTCCACCTACGCGTTGCACTTCACACCACAAATGCAGTGCCACAGGATTTTGTTTCGCTTTTTAGGTTTACAAAGCAAAACAGCATTAACCTTTGTACTTGCCAATTATTATAATCTGATATGACATAACCCTCAAACTCAAGCTGCCCGTTTTTCTCCCCCAAACATCCACCACAGCCATACTTTTGAACCCACTTCAGAAGATACTATATTTGTGTGGATGACTTTTTTTTTTTTTTTGAAATATAATAACCACAATAACTGTGCCTACGCAAAAAGAAGAAATTACTTTGCCATGTAGAGGTAAAATAGTCATGTCAGAAGTTTGATAGAGAGGAGCGCTTATTTCTGTACACAGGGCACAGCAATAATGAAAGCCTACATTTCCTGTGCAGAATGTGAGCTTCCTTTAATACAACCCAGCTCTAGTTTTTAATAGGAAACTGTAATAGTTGTTAACCTCTAGGTCATCTTACATACATAGATTCCATAAACTACCTTCTAAAATAATAAAATCATGCCTGAACAGGATGCGTACTCAACATATGCAATAGTCTGATATAAAATAACTTCTACTTAGAAAAAGACTTACTTTATTACACTCTGCTATTAATTACTTAATAAATGTAAATACTTAATATTTCACTTTAGGGCAACAAAACTCAAAACCTAAGAGATCATTTGAGAGGGGTGTTTCCTTCCACTTCTTTTGGTGAAATCTACTTATTGAAAGAAACGGATTTGCTTTTTCTTTCCTCTTTATTACTGTTTCCCTTTTAGATATCTCATGCAGGAAGCTTGTGAAAAGTCACAGTATGTGAATTATCTCGAAAAGAGGCTGTCATCTTATATTTATGGAAAAGGAATAAATCTCAAGCTTAAATAGAACTGGAATAATACCTTTCTTTATATTCTTTCAGCGTAGCCTTAACGGCAAACACAAATCATCCCAGTGATATTTTAAAAAATCGGACTGAAATAAAGGTGTATATGGTGCAGTCATTTTATAAGTAGAGAGACTTGCACTGTTCTTTGAAAATGTGATTAATAACTGAGTTCAACAAGTGAGCAAAAAGCCAGTTAAATAAATACAGCTTTCCCTCCAAGTAATACTTGCTCAACTAGAGTATTTACTCTATGTACTGAAGTTGCTATTTTTATGTCCCCAGGGATCGATGTGACCATGACGGGGCAAAGGCACTAGCCTTGTAGCACAAGCACAGCAAGTAGGGGTCCAGAATAATTCAGGACTTGACATCTATTAAGGATGCCCCTTTCTTTATAATGAACATCATATTAAGCACTTCTCCAAGCCTACACCAAAAGGAATCCAATGGGCAGGAACACTGTTTCATTGCTGTCCAGGACAGAACTACATTAAACTTTGTGGAGTCAGTGCCAAAGGACGGACCCTTTACAAGTGTCCATGGCTTTTGAAGAATCAGGGATCTCAGTGCTTCTTCAAGCACTAAAAACTCCAGAACAGGCTGAGTACTGAGCAAGTGACAGCACTATGGATCAGTACTTTGTGCTGCTTTTCCAGAAAAACACTGTTACTGCAGTTTAGTAAGCACAACAATTATAGAGCAAATATTTGTTTTGACACTGCTGTCAGGAACAAATCTTCATCACCAGGAAACCAAAAAGTTACCATATGCAAAACCATACACTATCAGTTATCTGCCCACCAGTGAGGTCTCCCTAGTCCCCAGGGCTGAGCAAGGCCTCTGGGCAGGTCTCCTATCGCTGCTCATTGGGAATAAAATGGAGACAACACAAACCCCCTCATTGATGTCTCTTTTGTAGTGATACTAGCAAGACTTCTGGCCCTTGTAATGCCAGAGCTGTTGCTTCCAAAATAACGTAGCTGTTGCAAATACAAAAGAATTGACAAATAGTCACTAAATGAACTTGATTCAACACTTCATAATCCTATATTAAGGGCTAAACAAAAAAATAAACCAAACACTAATTCTCGAGCGCTGTTTAGTACCACAAGCTCTTTCTGATATACATATAACCAAAAGTCACCTGGTAACTTAAAAAATATGCCATCCTCAAGTCATCCTACAGTAATGGGATTTTACATACAGCACCAATTCTTTAAAATGCCATTTTTAAAGTATTTTCAAGTGAACACTTACTGCCACTTTAAAGATTACACATGGAAGTGTTCTCACTCAGTGATTTCCCATGCACAGAGAGAATTTGCATTGCTTGAGGTGATTTCCACTTTGAAGAACTTTTAAATCACAGAGGAGCTGTCCCTTACAAAGATTTTTACATCTTTGGGTAACTACTTTCCCTTTGAGAGTTCTCTTGTTATTGTGTAATTCCCCTTTTGAAGATTTGCATATTGATGAAGAATCGCCTTTGAAGATTTTCACATTGTTGGGATGGAAGCAACTCTTTGAAAAAATGTTCACATCATGGAAGATCTACCTTCAGAATAGTGTTCATCAACAGGGTATTACCCTCCTGACAAAAAGTTTCATTGCTGTATTAACTCAGCGAAATAACTTTTGTTTTTGCACATAAATCTCTCACTTTGTAAAGCTCTTGGAAAATACATTATAAAAAGCATAGTTCTCTTTGTCTCCAAAAGTTACAACCAGAATTATCAAATAGGAAGCAGAGAGCTGACAAAAACCTTACAAACTTTTACATGCAAAAAAAAGTAACCCATCTCCTTCATGTAACTGCACTGCAAGATGATAAGAAACATCTCATGAGAAAAACAGAAGCCCAACCACCTGTTGGTGTTACATGGGTTAGGAACCAGAGCATTTGTGCTCTGGTCCTTCAGGACATCAGCATCCATCACATCTGTTCAAGTCTGCCTTAAAACTACCAAGTTTTATTTAGACACATGCCTTTTACTTATGCAAACTTATTCTATAACCACCAGATTTTTGCACAAATGCAAGAAAATAATTGATCAGCTTGACTGAATAAATGACACCTGAAACACTGTTTACATGATATTCTATATTTCCAGCTGAGCCTGAGTATCCGCTTCCATGATGAAGAACAGACAGAAGAAACACATTTATCAATTCTTCAAAATTTATCTAATATTCTACACACAGCAGTTAGATTTGCCAGTTAGTTTTACATGCAGGCAAATAGAACATTTCCTCATTTAAGAAACTTAATTTTTCCTTTTAACCGTTGCAGAATTCTGAAGCACTCATTTAAGAAAGCCTAACAAAATTCCCAAGAAACTACAAAAAGATCAATTCTTCCCACAAAGAACATTGTGGTACAATGTGAATGTATTACACAATATAAAGTTAGTGATACTTGAAATAAAGCAAGTCAAAATAGCAACAGGAGAATCCTCTGAAGAATCCTCACATTTCATGATGTCAGAAAAGCCCAGTTGATGTCAGGGGGTCATAATTTCAAAGCCTTCTAAAAAAAGTTGAGGTTTTCATTACCACAAATTAGGTGCTTGTATCATTAGATGTTGTTCAATGAGAACCTACAAGCAGTTTACCTGTGCTTCCACATCTCCTGAAGCAGCAAAGAGCACTTCAAGGTAATAGAGAAGAAACAACTCCCCTGAGACTTCCTACCGGGTTATTGCCAGAAATTCTTGGAAAAAGCTGTTATATTTCTATAATATCTGACAGGCCAAAGTTTGTTGTTTTTTTTTTTTAAAGGAACAAGATATAAAATTATGAGAACTATTTTTGTAAGTGAGCAATATAATTCCTAGATTTATACGAATTCTACCACTGGCTTTGCGAGTGGGGAGAAGAGATGAGAACATACTAGTGCAGGACTGAAGAAGGGAAGTAGTGTTGGAGGGGGAATTTCTTCAGTAGGAAAAGGTGAGACTGGAAAAGTTTCATCCGTTGGCAGTAGAGAATGAGGATCATGATGTCAACTGTAGCAAATATATTAGGCAGGTTTTTCCACAGTGACTTTCCATAAATCATCATCAGGTGTAAATTAATTGCTGTGGAAAACAACATTATTTTCATATGAGTGGTTATGAGATCACTTTGGTACTGTAAACACAAGCTTTGCAGTCAAATTATAATTTCCTGAAGGCTTCCTATTGCAATGCAAAGGAAGTCATTCTAACAGAGCAAGGGACAGCGAGAGAGTTAGAGAAATGAGCATTAACAATCTCCATTCATTAGCAGGAAGCTGTTAATGGTTTGTGGTGATTAATCATATTAAATAACTATTGACCAGCCACAGTTAAAAACTATTTAGTGTCCTGTTCCAGAAAGCTCTAAGTAGGTACTTCATCTATTCTCAAATGAAACATTTTACTTGTTTTTATGCAGCATATTTGACCATTAAGCCTGGAACCTGAACTTTTTAGTATTATCATGCCAAATGCATGCAAGTTTAGTTAACTACCGTTATTTGAAGACTTTCTCCCCACCACCACCCACAAACTTGACACTTAGCAAATGTCTCTAACATACACCAATGTGTTTCGGTCTTTTTTCCCCTTCCAGTGCAGATTACGAGCTCCCACCATTTCTAATGCAAATACTTCTGAATATCCCCAAATGAAACACCACCACCATCAGTTTCAGCTGGTTTCTCACCAACCATAATTTCTGACAAAATCTAGAGTTTGTAATAAATTAACCTCAAAACAAAGTTAAGCACAAGACTAACTTCTGGAAATATTCCACACAACTCCGGTTTCTCTTACTCAGATCTACCAGCCATATAGATGGCAGATTTCTATGTTTCTAACAACAAAAGTTGTGAAAAAACACTTTTTAAAATAGATTATAGGTAGCTTTGGTCCCAGCAGCTGGTTGAGATGGCAAAATCAACTTAGTTCTTTTATCGTGCTTTCAATCAAACTTTTGTCCCAGTATCATTGTAGGTTGTAGTAGGTCCCCACCACTATACTTTCCTGGGCAAGTAGAGGTGCTGTTGCAGCCCTATGAGCCAATATGATAAAGCTTTTCAAAAAGCAGGGGAGCTGTCATCAGCAAGTTCTGACAATCCCTGGACAAAGTGGGGGGTGGACCACCATCACAAAAAAAAAAGCGTGTGCACATGTGTTTAAAAATAAACAAAAAGACAGGCAGTTCTGACAAGAAAGACTTCAAAAGGCTTCTCACAGCCTTGGGTAATGTAACCAGATCACCATTCCCTGTCCTTTTTCAACCATTTCATACTCTCTTCCTATCAGAGGAGAAAAGCTCTTTTGTACTTGGTCCCCTAACGAAACTTAAACACTCACTTTCTCCCACCCAGTCAAATCCAAACTATTATTGCTAGTTCAGCAACATGTTACATACATCATTCATGGCACTTCTTGTACTTCAGACCAAACCAATCCTTCCAGAAATAGCTTGCTTTTCAATAAACTTCTGTTGCATTGTGACCTCTGAAGATAGTGAGCACATCTCATTTCCCTAAAGTACCACAGCTGTTTCTAGCATTAAATACCAGAGCCTTAAAAATTTACTAGTTCATGCTCTAAACATTACTTCAGTGTTTAAATTGCAATTGCAAAAGCGACTGTCCCCTCACAGAAGATCACGATGAGATCTTACAGCTCTTCATTGCTATTAGTCACCCTTACCTTGGCAGCAGAATGCATCACTTGCATCAGGTGTCAGAGAGCTTTCCATAAGTAAAACTAAAACTTCACACACTCCAGTAATGTTTGCAGTGGTATAGCTGTTCCCCCCCCCCCCCTTTTTTTTTTCCTCCTGTTGTTGTAAGACATTACTGTTTCCTAGTTCCAAAACAGGCACTGCACTTCTAAAGTATGTTATGGTTTAGAGCACCCAGCAGCTGATACTGCCCTTAGATGTTACCAGAACATATAAGGTGCTTCATATTTAACAGTAAACATGCAGACACTAGGACAGATTTCACCTTCCCAAAGAAAGGTCCTGATTTCATAAATATTGACAAGAGTCCCTGCTACAGACAGAATGCACTGACTACCCCTGTCCCAACTAATAATATCATCCTCTGCACAAAGCTGAAGCAAGCAACTGGCTTCTGTCATACTATGGTTCAGAAGTACAACAGCACTTCCCACTTCATATTTGGATCCCATCAGGCCATGCATACTGGAGATTTCTATTCTTTTTTTTTTTTTTTAAAAAGCACAACTTCATGATGCCCTTGATACTTTCAGACATCTTTGTATATGCATGTATGATGAGAGATATTATGGATTTATCAGCTCTGTGTTTTGGTTTAGGTATTGTTGAAGAATTTCATGTGTTTCATATGAAAAAAACATGGAAACATTTCATGATCTGTTGTCCTATTTATGTCTGGAAATTTTGTCATAACTTTCATAGCTCAGTGATACGATATTCTGATACTCAGTGCTGTTATGACAGAACCAAAACTTAGGGTGCACTTTCCTTAGTTTTGAGTGAAACATTTTCCAGGAACATTTATTAGGGTCACAGTGAAACTTACAAAGGGATGGTGAATTCGCTGCGAGCAAAATGCCCCACTGCCAAGAATAAGAAAAACTGAGGTTTCTCAGGCTTTTGTCTATCCTGCAACAAGCAAGTGAACTGGTAGTATGCAACATCCTCTATTATAACTATAGAAGTTTGACTATGAGATGCTGACAAGTCTGTAGTATGCTCTGCAGAAACACTTTTCTCCTGAAATTGAAATATCTTTTGGCTCTTTTATTTGACTAAAGAAACCCAAACAACTGTATAAAAGACTTCAGTTCCAACAGATGTTCAAGTGAGCAAGCTGAAACCAAGCAGGAACATTGCAAGGCCTGCCCCTTCACTTGCTAGCAAAAAAAAAAAAAGTTCAGTATAAATATATACTTAATTGTTTTCACCTTGCTCCCTTGTCCTTACCCTTTAAGCAATATAATGAAATGCAAGTAATTAAGTATTTACATACCCACCTCCTCTCCACACAACTACAATAACAGGATAAAAGAAATTGTCAGGTATACTTGCATATTCAGCTTTTACAGAGCCTACATACCAGTACAAAATTAAAATATTTGAACTTAAATTTGAATTTTGTGCTCATAATTCACACAAATTATGAGACTTCAGTTTGAGTTTGTTTAGGTGATGGAGAATGGCATCTAACCTTTCAGCCCTCTTATTCTGGGACAAAATCATTCTGAAAAGGTGGCCAAAGCAATCAATTGCCTCTTTGCCTAAAAAGAAGGTTATTTACATTACTTGGGACTGAGGCACAGCTTAAGAAACTATTACAGAATGGTATCTTGATTTTAAATTAAATGTCAAACACAGTTATACAGTGGTGAAGTACCCTCGGCTGTCTGGCAAAAGTGTAACATATTGCATGCAAAATATAAGGAGATAAGATAGAAAAAATAAACAACCAAGCAGGAAACCCTAACTGCAGGGGGAACAATTCCAGCATAGGCACGGAGAAATACTGCTACCCCGGCTTACTCTGGCGTACTGCAGCACTGTGGTCTGCCTGGTTCCAGAAGGCCTACACGGACAGGGAGGCAGAGGGGGCCTGCACTCAGGGGAGTTTGCAGGAGGGTGGAAAGACCTACAAACATAAGGAAGAACCTTTGAATTTGTGTTACAAAGCAATTAAATAAAAAAAATAGAAAAAATAATTTGCATATAACACCTACATTTACCCAATCCACTCCAACACCTAAAAATTTTCTGTCACAAATATGCTTCTCTGCAAGTATGAGCATAGTCTTTAGAAGCCAAAATTACGCAATGCCTTTTCACAAAGTTACTGCTGGACTAAGCTCACTTCCTTTGAGGCAGTCAGATGCTAAACTCCCGCTTAGCCCCTCACCGGCCGGCCTCTGGCCCGTACTGGGTGCCCACAGCAGGGTGCCGGCAGCAGAGGAGCTGCTGAGTGACCGCTGTGAGGAGAGGCCAGCGACTGCCCCAGGCCGGACGCAGCCAGCTCCAGGCAGCCCCGCAACAGACCCACTGCAGGACACAGCTCAGCCCACCTGCAAAGCTGGCGGCACCTCTGTGAAAGAATACTTAAGAAAATACATAAATCATCCCCAAGTCAAGTCTGTTTTGCCAGTGACAGTCCCTGTCTTTATCTTGACGCACAAACTTTTCCCTCCCCTTTCCTCCCCTAGTCAGGCTAAGGAAAGGGAGTGAGAGAGCAGCCGGATGGGCTTCTGGCAGTCAGGCAAGGTCAGCCCACCACACGGACACAGGCAGACATGACACCTAACATCATGTAGCTCACCTGAAATACTATAAACACACAATAGTGTTTTTATATTTCCAGCCAAGTAACCAATTTGCTGGACCACATTACTCTGGTACAATGTAGGTTGTAAAACACCAGAAGATACAGATTTGATACAACAGGCTACAGGCTGGATATATTTGGACTCCAAGTAATGGCCACCATGTTTTG
Organism: Anser cygnoides; assembly: GCF_040182565.1. NCBI lineage: Eukaryota > Metazoa > Chordata > Aves > Anseriformes > Anatidae > Anser > Anser cygnoides. The sequence goes on from NC_089884.1 coordinate 9,115,777, forward strand.
GACACCGACCATGACAGAAACCACAGTTCTTCCATTACCACAGAAAGCTCAGATACCACCTTTGCAGAGCAGGAATTGGCATATTTGGCTCTGTGATGGCATTCAGAGCTTCTACACTTTCTTATTTCTTTTTGTACATATGTACTGATAAGTGATCATGAAAATTCAAACAATATTCAACAGCACATTCTCATGACGGCCTGGCTGTACAATTTATGCTGTCTGAAGATGGCACGTATAATAACTTTATACGAAGATAGTCTTAATAGAAAGTTATACTTAATAGAAAGTGATACTAAAAAAAAGGAAAAAAAATAGTGTCATTCTGCAGTCTTGTTTCAGTGAGTGAAATGGAGGATTTAATCTACACACCAAATAAAAATAAAAGTTTCAGGTGGCTGTGACTGATCTACACAAATATCATAGTCTCAAGAGCCAACAAAGCAGTTTAAATTTTCAAGCATATGGCTTTTACAGCTTCAGTTAATTTGGGCCTTTTTACTATGAAAACATTTAAAACACCTGTCGTTTTTAAACTTATCAAGCTATTATCAAGGTCAGCTACCAACAGAATATTGCATATTACTGAAATAATTAGTAACCAATTTTCTCAAAAGGCTTTTTTTTTTTTTTTTTTTTTTTAAGAACTTGACAACAGGTCCTTTAATCTTCATAAATTCTTTTGGAATGACAATTTCATTTCCAAAAGTCAGAGATGACAACCTAATGAAAACTCACCTTTGTCTGACAAATTACTGCTAATGCCATGAAAACGTTCAACCAGATGCTGATCTGCTGCTTATTCAACCACTACAGTTTCTAATTAGAATGAATATTTTTATAAGCCTGTGTTATCCGTTTTTCTGAAGGAAAGCTAATAACAGAGCTACTAACTCTTACAATCCTGACTCCACATACATCAAACTGAGAAACAAGATTACAGTGCTAAGAATGCCTTCATTTGGTGCTGTTTCCTGCTCACATCATACGGGTCTATTCTTATTTCTGTGACTGCACTGCCATTGACTTTATTATAATCACTTCTAATCTACTACTATACTTAGTGACACAGAATCTCAACTGTATTGATGTTTGATGAGTACATTTGTCTTTCTCTGTTTTCCATGGCTCACATCCGTAGCCATAAATTAACCTCATATAATTTTTACTGTATAATATACTACTTTATCTAATTGAAAGAACTGCATGAATCAGATTTATAAAGTGTATTTCTAGCCATTATAAAACATTATAAAACCATTATCACAGCAGTCTTAAGCTTTTAGAAAATGCTCATAAACAGAAATTTTTCCACAAACCTCCACTAACATTGCAAAACCAGAAGAGAATCTTGTTGATATTCAATGAGATTTGGATGCACTATGGTGCAGGTATTCCAGATGATCTTTAGAGACATATGTATAAAAATTAATATGATATTCAATGTAAATACAATGGAAGAAAGTATTACTAGATACTAGACTAAAGAGAGCTAAAGTCAACAGCATATTGACTTCCTACTCACCAGAAGGTTTGTTTTCCTACTGTACACCAAGAAGGACAAGTCCTGGAATAGATCCCAAGCACCTTCTGAGAAACATTTAATTGAATAACTACTTCTGATACAATGGAAGAGTATTGTTGATAATAAAGAGATACAGAGAGACACTAAACATGGATATTTGTACAGACCTTCAAGATCTAAAAGCATTATTTTAAAAACTAAACAAAGTATTAAAATCAAGCAAATACATATGAAAGCCAAGCTATCTTCAATCTGAAATGCTGCCAGGAAACCTTTTGAGTTTCTTTTAAGAATATACGATATTCATCCTCTTGGTGAGAGGGAATCATTTCTGTAAGGAAACTGTGAGGCATCAGGTAACACCAGGATTTCAGTACAAAGGATAATGAGAGGCATTGTATAAACATTTCAGCATCAAAATACTTTTAAATTGTTATTGAAGAAACCAGGATAAACTTAATAAAAAAAAAGTCAGCCAGCCCACACTAGCATCCTTTATGCACTGTTTACTTCAAGAGATAAGCACTATCCATTGCAAAAGAACGAACATTAAATCAATGCTCCTCTGTTTAACAGGAAGAGCCACACTACTGGACTTGCCCTTTTTTTTTTTTTCCAGACAGTAAAATTGTTTGCTATTTGAAGAGGCTAAAAAGAAGTTATTACTTGTTCCTAATCAAGCTCTGTTTCACGTTATTATACAGTATTGTATAATATTGTAGGGTTGGTTTCATTCCATTTGTTCTATTATTCTTTAGCTCTGAAATTCTCCTATAGCGCCACTTGTCAGCCATTGAACATCTCAAGAGTACGCAGAAAATATCTCAATTTCCCCATTCTCTCCCCAGCAAGTGAAGAGATTGTAACAAACTTATTGCACTCTACAGGTACCTTAAAGGAGGCTGTAGCGAGGTGGGGATTGGTCTATTCTCCCATGTGCCTGGTGACAGGACAAGGGGGAATGGGCTAAAGTTGCGCCAGGGGAGGTTTACATTGGATATTAGGAAGAACTTTTTTACCAAAAGGGTTTTTAAGCATTGGAATAGGCTGCCCAGGGAAATGGTTGAGTCACCGTCACCGCCCCTGGAGGTCTTTAAAAGACATTTAGATGTAGAACTTAATGATATGGTTTAGCGGAGGACTTGTGTTAGATCAGAGGTTGGACTAGGTGATCTTGGAGGTCTCTTCCAACCTAAATGATTCTGTGAAACTGCTCTGAAACACTGAAATGCTAAAAGACTGCAGCATAAATCCAAGTATGGTGTCTTTTTTTTTTTTTTTAAGAAAGAAAGAAAAGGAAAAAGAAAAACAAAGGAAGAAAGAAAAACAAAAAAAGTCAATATAATGATTTTCCTTGAAGCAAATAGAGCCCAGCCAGTTAGGGGATAAAGACTTTACCCTTTTTAAGTTAACACCATTCAACTACTCCCTCCCTAATAACTTCTGGATACTGCAGTGACTTGTATATATTTATACACTTAATCCTACATTATCCAACAGGCTTGGATAAAGCTAGCATTATTTTGCAAGGAAACGCAGGCCTCTTCTTAAAGAGGCACTGTGGTAAACAAGATCAATAACTTCTAATTTCTTACAAGTCCAAGTGACAGCGCACAATGCGGTAAGACACTATTTACATGAGAAGCAATGAATGAAACCATGATGACTTCAGATATGTTAATGATCCTGTCATTGAAATGCACATCCACTGTGCATTTACAATGGAATGTACACATGTATCATGTTAGCCTTACCTCTGATGATTTGATCTACCAAGAAAAAAAATGGTAAAAAGACATGAAAATGCAGAATTTCAGGAAATAGCAAAAACAGTTCAAGCCTAAATGTACAGCAATAAAGGAAAGTTCTTTATTCTTTCCCCTATAAGTTTGTAGTGAATTAAAGCTTTTCCAGACTCAAAAGATAACATTTTATACCTTTATTACTTAGCTGTATATTTGAAAATGCAGTGCACAGACTGGTCTGAGTCTGCAAGAAAGTTATTTTGTTGTATGAGGAAGTTCACAAGGTTTATTTTTTCCCCTCTTTAAGAAATCACAAAACCACATGTCACATGTAAACAAAGAAATCCGCAATATTTATTCTGCCCCAGGAACATCTTTTCTAGATAGTAAAAAGAGAGAGTCTCTGGTTTAAAAAGGAAAAAAAATGCTTAGATTTGGTAAGGACATACTCAAGCGTTGCCTGTAGTAGGTTACACAATGAGAAGGCATAGAAGAGAGGTTCCTACAAAAAGAGATTTGACAATGAAATTAAGTAGGGATTTAATTATTCTTATAACTTTTGTTTAACATACTTTAATACCATAGGGTGAAGAAACTTGTGCTGAGAAGGCTTCTTCCTAATGATGCTCCTCTAGAGGGAATCAAATCCAGCTTATAACTGTTCTATTAAAAATAAATAAATTTAAAGCTTGATGTACCTGCATGTAGTCAATCTAACATTCAGATGTTGCCACTACCACCCATGTAGTTTTTGAAATTATTTTACTATTGATCCATTGGTCAATAAAAACATCTTTACTATGCATTTTCTGCCTGAAAATACAAGCCACTTGGCAACCATAGCATGTTTGGAAGCAAGCAATTAGCAACCAAGAACACGTACATTGTCTATAATCGAGTTTTTTTTTTTTTTACTTGTTTGTTTTATTTAGCTGTCCTTAAGGAGGCAGGGTTTTGTTTGTTTTGCATTTAATTTACAACCTGCTGGTTCATTAAAGACTTATCCTTTGATTATAAGGACCCTGTTCCTCCTATCACTGCTATCCCTGCTTTCCATCATAACACTAGTCTGGACAGCACTTTTGAAAAAGTATAGCTACCATAAGAACCAATTGCAATTTTCAAGCAGAAAATAGGTGTATACTACTTTCAGTAGGCAAGCAGCGTTTCATTATTTAGGGATGACATATCATTACAGCGTTACATCTAGAGGTTAAAATTCTAGCATGGTGCTGAAAATTTTAAGTGGTATACTGAAAAGCCACTATCATTATTTATAATAGTTTTTCCAGCTGCAAAGTGTGGTGGATGGTGCAAATTAAATGTTTGCTGGGAGAAAACCTTCTCTAATAATAACAAAGTTAACAGCAAACTATAGATGCTAAGCCAAAAACTAATTGAAGTATAACCAAAAATGAGTCTGGGAGGTACATACACTTTTCTGCCACTCGGAAGTAATTGAACAGAATATCCATAAGAACAAGTAGGAAATTTCTAATTTCTGAACAATCCCCATGGAAAGAATACTTCATAATACGTAGTGTCATTTATAAGCTATTTCTTCCAATTGCATTTTTCTTATGCGGGTACAAACTTAATTGCCTTTTAGTTCTCAGCACAATCATATGAAATTTAGCCCTTTGCAGAATGGCATAGTGAAAATTCCCGTGCAAGGAATACAAACAACCGTTCCTTGTAATCAACACACACAGCATGAACACTGCTGGACGAAGATGCTAAAAGTGTGCAAGAACATAGGACTTATGGGAGACAACAGCAGAGTGCTGCCCCTGTCAAGGGAAGGCAGGCCAGAGTTTTATTTGTGGGCTGAGCGATGATACACAACATGCCCAGCTCAGCAGAAAACAACACTTACACAATGCATAAAGCCTGCATTGTAGCTGTGCACACTGCAATGTGATGAAACTTAGGGACATTTTTCACCCTGGAAAGCGTGGGTAAGCAATGACCTCATGTTTACTCCCTAAATAGAGTTTACATGGATCCATCTGCAAACATATTAGTTTCAAAATAGCAGGTACAAAAAAATTTCCCTGTCTTCCTCTAGATACGTGACTCTCTTCTTGAAATGAAAGAGAAAATAATGATCTGGAGTATCTTAACATGCTGAATAGCCAATACAATCCTGAGTGGACTGAACATTAGGACTTATTTCTTCCTTAGAGAGAATGATCAATGTAAACATCTCTAACAAACATCTTCAAGGAATAATATATTGGATAGAGGTTACCTGTTACAAGACTATATCCTTCAGACAGGGAAGTATAAAAATAATAGTAGTAGTAGTAATTTGTGGATGTATGGCAAAAAACATTTTAACTTCTTCCCTTGACATTCTGCTTTAATATTTTTTCTTATTAATTGCTCAACATTTAAGCATCCTGAAATACACTGTAAAATAAGACTGTTCTATTTTAGCAATCAGCTCTTTTGACATCAGAAAACCACACGTTCTAGGGAAACATCAAGCATATTTTGACACACCCAGAGCCACAGAAAATGGTTCTGCCACTTGTTTACAGAGCAAGTGACAATATTATTTCGAAGTTCTAGAAGAAGCGATAGACAACTGGTAGCCTCCAGGAAGCATGCAGTCTTACAAGCAGTACAGCATTTTGGCGCTCCGCTCCAAGCTGTGGACAAGGCTGCCACCTCACCGATAGCACTGATCGACTCCAGGAACTATTCAAACCTTGCATCACACCATAACTCACAGCCCCTTAGCTAGGGACACACATCATTTGAGATACTCGCCTTTGTTTGTAAATTCTTCTCTGTTAAATCAGCAATGTTATGTTTTTCCTGTGCTCCACTTAGCATTACGCCAGCATGGCAGGGAGCTGATTCTTGTTCCTTCAGCGGACAGGTGGCGTGAAGCTGCAGCTTAGAGCACAGAGATAACGCAGCCCCTGAAGCTGCCCTCCAGAGTACTCCCAGCTCAGCACAGACACCTAACTCTGGGACTGCAGTCCTCCCTGGAGGAGGAATTGAAAAGGGCAAGGGAATTCAATAACTTCTGAGCTTTTAAAACTCTAAACTTTTAGAACATTTAAAACAACCTAGTATCAGAATTTGAAAAATAAAAAGTATTTAAATATATATCTTAAAATACATAGAGAAAGAGAAAAGAAAAACAGGACTTCCAGTGGGGTTTTAAAGTTAAAGACTTTCCCACTCAGAAAAAAATATGATTATTATGTCATTGTAAAGCAGAAAAGAACTTTTCTTTCTTGAGCACCCCCTGGACTGTTCGGTATAGCTGGAGCGACAATGCCATTGACTCACAGCCTTTTAGAGAACAGCTGCACCCGAGGCCTCTGATTCTAGACCTGCAAATAAATCCCGAATCTCCATACAGCACGTCTGTCTCAGCTAGAGTGCACGTGAAGTACTGTGCAGAACAAGTACTTCTGAACTTGGTTTGGTAAAACACGAATTCAGTTTCTTTACATTAAAAACAGTAGAGCTTTTTTCTTCTAATTTCTTGAAACAAAGCCATTTGTGTTCCACAGGTGCTTGTGAAAGGTGATAACCTAAAATGTAAACACCTGAGCACATTTACATTGCTCCACCAAGAGATGTGAGAAAGAATATAACGTTTTTCAGAAAGCTCACAGATGCATTTGACTATATACCCTTTTAAAATTATTTTATTTTTTTTTAAACACAAAAGTAGAATCAAATTGTACCTAAACTTTTCCACATGCCAACCCACTTAAATAACTAATAAAAATCATGACAGCATTTAGTCCTTCAAGTAGGACATCTTTTCAAGTTTGTAAGCTATGGTAGCTTTTTAGATTCAGAAGTACCTGCAGATAAGAAATGATTTTCAAAGGACATTATCAGAGCACCTAAATGGGACAGATTTTAAACATGCTCAGCAGTCAACAGGTCTTGTTTACAACACACAACACTAAAGGAGCATCAAGATATTATGAAAATATTTTGAAAGTTTTCTAGATCCTTATGTTGGGACCATTCTTTTTCCTTTGCATCAGCCTGCCCTTTTAGTTCTTTAGCATCTGAGCTGTTTCTTTTAGCACTGGTTTCTCCTTAGAAGCTTTTGTCATGAAACTTCTGTCAGCTTGAAGTCATCTGTGAGCCAGAGACAAGGAATTTAGGTTCACATATTGCGGTTCTGTCACATGTTTTGATATTCTTTCAGCCTTCAGTGCATCCTTAACACTTCACAGATATTCACTGGCTTCTCCCCAGAATGATCTCCTGGACCTACCATGTAGCTAAACAAACTGATGTACTTCATAGATCATGTTTGGTGCCATTACCCCCAGGCAGGCAACACTGACAAAGAAACGAGCTCTTGGGGTTGTTGTGTTTTTGTTTTATGAGGTAGTACGATGCAGCTCGGCTGAGATACTAGTTGGAGCAACACAACAGATTATGAGAAACAAGACAAGATCAGAATAAAAGGCTTTGAGATATTGACAATCTCTCCATCAACCTTGCTGCAACTCTTCTTTACGAGACGCCTGAGCAAGCTACAGCTATATTTCCATTTTCCCTTTCTTTTTTGTTGTCCACACATGCCTACATGCTCTGTAGCATACCCAGTTCTGCATCAAGTTCTGCCAAAGCCTTAGAGGGATGTGGTGATGAAAGAAAACACAGAAAACTGACGTTTGTAAATCAAACCAGTTAGGAAATATGAATAAAAGATATATATATAAAATATATATTCAGAGTTGAAAGGGCACATCTGCGTTGATAACATTATCATATTTTTGCATCATTCACATAGAAAATTTCTAACCAGAAGTAGGTGATACATAAAATGTTAATGTGGGGTACAAGATATCTTACAATCAGTAATTAAAACTGATTTTTAACCATTACTACCAGTGAGCTAAGCATACTCCTGAGACATACACCAACCTGCATTTAGCCTTGACTTTTAGTACCTAAATGGTATCCAAATAACCTTTGTCTCCAAAGTATTCTCCAAAGCAGATAGATGGGGGGGAAAAAAAAAAAACACAAAAAACAACACACACCCACACACAAGATCAGGTGCCTTGTGAGAAAGCAACACTTAATCACAGCTGACTAGTATTTAGTTATTCTCTTTTAACCACACTTCTTAAATTAATACTATGTATTTGCAGCCACCAGTAGAGAATTCAATCGGAAAATGCTTTACATGTTTTTGTCATCATCTTCCTACTTTAAATGATTGCTTTCTAAGGCGTTCATTGCTTCAAAGTTTCTCAGTCATTAAAGGCGTAGTTTAGGAAATATAGGTTTGTGAAACGGAAGTTAAATCTTCCAGCAAGAATAATTCTCAGTCAGTCTAAAACGATCCGGAGTAACAGTGATTTTGAGAAATATCTGTTCCCTCTGTTTGCCTGTCATATCATAAGGAATGGGAACAAAAAGGTTAAATCCAAAAATTAAAAGCATTACTTAACATACACTCAGACCATGTTAATGCATGCAGCATTCAGTTAGGAATATAAAAATCCCTAACCATTTCCTGAGAATTTTCAATTTTTTGTTTCTTTCATCCTTACAAGCAAAATCTGTATTTTCTGAGGTTAATTTAATTTTGCCAAAACATCAAGCCAAACAACGCCTTTGACTTCACTAAGAACTCCACACAAATTTTTAGAAGCACAATGTGCACTGCTGCATTTATAGCATAAACTGGGAGACTGGAAAACAAATTCAGGCTTAAAGCCCTATTGCAGCTTGCTCTGAGCACAACTGTGGGCAGGAAAGGCCTCAAGTCAGTAATGAATCCCTTCCTGCAGCACTTCTCATTTACTAGATTGCGATACGTAATGCATTCTTTCATGTACACTTGCAGGTGTCACAGCGAAAGCACCATTAACTGTTAAAATTAATTTCTACAATTCTTAAAATAACTTGCCATGCTACGTGACTTGAGCTCCAAGAACACATTGCCTGTTTTGGGAAGAAAGCAAGACGGTCTGATACTTCTTTAGTTATTTAGAGTACATACAAAGCTGGCTTATCTTTTTGTTTGTTTTAATCGTAGCACTCAAGGGAAGAGTTACTTAAGATCCTGAATCTTCAGTTAGCACCCACACTACCCAACTCAGCTCAGACAAGGATTTACTCATTTGGATATTCTCTCAAAGGACTGTTCCTCAGAACCATATACCCCGCACATGAACGTCAGTCTCTACTAGTTTGACCATTTACTTAAAATGTTTGTTACTTTCTCCTGTTTCCAAGATCAAGCTGCAGCACATACTGCAGTTTCACCTGCTCTCCTGCCTGGTACTACATCTGCAGCTTCCAAAACCATTTCATGTGACAAGCAGTTAACCATATGCTTCACAATTTCTTCATTGTTTCAGAGCAGATACGGGAATTTAAGATGGGAAGCGTTAATGTAACCATATTTTCCTGTGGCTACATAGCTATTCAGATCAGAAACAGTATGGAAGATCCAAGACAGCAGGATGAAGATGGTTGAGCAATCAATACTGACGCACAGCCTGTAATTCAAATTCTCACCCAGGTGGATTACTAATGTGTACTTCTCAAGCTTTTATATTCAGAAATCTTTACTTGATTTGAAACACCACAATAAGTAAAGTCATTGCAATAAATGAGCCTGGAAAGGTTTAGGATTAGAGCTTATAAGAGTTTGCTAATTAGAGCAAATGAAAAATGCCCTGGTCAAAGGGAAGCAGAGATACACAGGTTAAGCTTTCCTCATTCCTCCACTTCAGACCATGTGTGCTGAGCCCAGAATCTGCTGCAGTAAGGTAGTATCAATGAGTACTGGAAATGTATGCATAGAAACATCTAATAATACAATACAAGGAAAAAGTTGGAGGTTTTAGACCTCGCTAGAAAAGATGAAATCTTTTTCAAATAAAAATTGTAAATTATCTTTACTGATGCTACGCAGAGAAAAATACTTTCAGAACAACCATTTGTCAGATTTTCAGAAGTTCTCTGGTCTAATTTTGTATTTGAATATTGTCACCAAATACTTTATTTGGTGGGAAGACTCCAATATCTGACATGCTAAATTGTACTGTAGATTTGTCCGAGTATGTAAAACCTGATCTTCTTCAGACTGTCTCTGATCTCCATAAAGCTTTCATAAAAGACCATCTTCCTTTTGTCAAGAGAATTCACTCCCTAGTTTATTCCTACAGTAGAAAAATCCAATTTATGTGAAATAAAACGCTATGAAAAACATTTTACTAACTACATACTAGAAAAATTTCCTACAACAGGAAAAGAAATCATTTTTCTATTGAAAATCTTCATTTTACAAATTTACATGTGTTTTCAAAACTTTTAGGCAAAACACAGACTAATTACAATTGATTAAAGCAGATACATTTGTGCTCATTTTTCCAGAAAGTATCAAAGTAAAATTAACTTGACTTCAAAAAAAGGATCTTTACTCCCGTGTAGAAACAAATGGAATTCTTGCTAACAATGGCTCAGGAATGAGCTATATATAATTAAAAAATGAAAGTGTCTGTTGCTTATGTGCTCCTATGTGTAACTTTGAGCACAGCAGAAAGAAAAAAAAAAAAAAAAAAACACAGAACACTTTCTAAATCCAAATTTAATTTGAAAAATGGCTTAGACCATTTTTTTTTCCAGGTAAACACAAGGCAAGATTTCCAGATTTTAACAAGTACATATTTCAGCTTGAAATTATTAATTATAGCATTAGTATAATTGTGAAAAAAATACTATAGTCACAAAAATAACACATTAAAATACAGTTTCATTAAAAAATATAAACAAAAAGAAAGTTGTCTACTTTTTGCCTCTTGTTCTAGCTAAAATAAAAATTCAGTCTATCCTTCAAAAGAAGGATTTTCAGCATATTTTCCAGCTATAATCAGGAGGTTCTCATCGTAATTCACTAAACTGTGTATGGTTTGGTCAACTGGCCCTTCTTCCAACCAAAACTCAGTATCATTTCTTAAATAATAAAATCAGATAGCACTGTTAGAGCAACTGGGCACTGAGTCCTACCTACCCCGCATTCATAGAACAAAGATTATAGAGAGGTAAAATACAAAAAGCAACCAAGATGAAGGAGAACCTGGTTTTATACCTGATAAATAGGACATTGAAAATTTATGGTAAGCTAATAAATAAAACCATATGGAGAATACTATAAAATCTAATAAGGGGAACTGCTTTTCACTCTTGTAAAAACAACCAGCTATTTTGATGTATGTTCCAGACTCCATCCACCACCTTGTCTAACCTGCTTAAAATAGTAAGTCAACAGTTTATCAGTCTCAGCTGAAAAAAGTTGTACATAGAAGCTGTCACGAAATAAGTAAAAACATTGTAGCAGCACCTTTTAGAAAAAAAAATAGACATGTTTATGAATTGTAACACTGGAAATCAAGTCTTAAAGGCAGACATGAATTTACACACCTTGCTGTTGGGTAAAACTATTTGTCTGATACAACTGCATTTTTGGAGAGCAGCCCTCGTACTTCACGTACACACACCAAGTAGGATGCAGCCCTGCACAGATCACACAGCCCAGGACATATTGGGCTTCTTACTCTTAGCTACTAAGAAATCACATGCAGGCTATAGGGCTTTCCTCAGTGTCCACTTTTTTTTTTTTTTTTTTAAGCTTTAAACTGCATGCCTCCTTCAGCACAACCCTGGAAAAGTTTTACCAGTTCCAGCCACACGTTTCCAAGCACACTACTGGTTCCTATTACCATATTTTTTTCAAGGAACGCAAAAATAGAAACTCGTTCTTTCATTAGCAATATCCTCCTCTCTAAGATTGGCTCTGTTTTTCTTTTATACTCCTAGTCCCACTTGTTCATCAACAGCTCCAAGTATAAGTCTCAAATATCTTATATGCAGAAAAACAGAGCCAGCAGAGTCTGGAAATAAATAAATCATAGTATGCTAAATCTGGGAAATTTTCCCTAAAATGCAATAGAAATCCCTAGCGTAGGGAATCAAACAGTCTTCAGAGCACATCTGCTCATATCCAACCTCTGCAAGCTATACCAGTGTAATTCCAAAGAAGTTTTCTCGAGCTACTCGGTTTAACTTCTCTTAGTAAGTAAGATGTCCTAGAGCATGGGAATCTGCAGTTCCTAAGGGAGTAATAAAAAGGGGAGATGGGAAGGGAAAGAAAAGATCAGTTACATACATTATATTTTGTAAATCTCATAACCTGGGTTTTATTTGCTAAAAATGGAAAGCTGAAGCTGCTTTTGAGACTGTTATAAAAATATAATGTATCAGTTTCCCTTGGCTCTCTTGTTCATTAAAGTTTTCTTTTTCTCCCTCTCCTTTAAGAAAACTGCCCTGCTGCAAAGGGCATTAGAAATAAGGATTGCATTTCAACTGAAGACAGAGTGAGCAAAAAAGCTTTCCTAATTACGTTGCTGATTACTTGAACAGTCCTCCATTTGACAATACAATTATACTGAAAGAGAAGAGATTGTCTTCATTACACTGGAAAGAGGAGAAAGTGGTGTGGTTTTTTTTTTCCTGCTTTAAAATTTATGGACTATGAGCTGGACATATAACCTTCATTTGAACTCCAAAAGGTCAGATAAACTTTCTAAAAATACCAGTTTTTTCCTTGCACAAATATCTGTGCTATATAATTCATACTTTATGTTCTTTCCAGTAGCTCCTTCACCTACCAGGGACAAGCTAACCTCAAAGCCTAGCAGTAACAGCGCGTTCCAGCCAGCCTCTGTTACTGGTTCTATTTCAATGTCTGCTCTACTCTATTTCTATTTTTATTACACAGAAGTCAGCAAAAAGTCATAATGATCCTGACACATCTGGCAGTGCCAGAGGTGCAATATAGCTCAATATCATAGGAACACTTAATTAGCTTTAAAAAAGGGGAGGGGTGGTGGTGTGGTGTGATAAACTACCAGAGCAAGCCCTGTCTGCAGAAGGTAATGCCATAGAGTGACAATGGTAAGGGCAGAATGGCGATGATTGCTATGCTGGAAGTCATCATCTTCCTAGGTTTAACCTTCTAAATAGTTTAAACATTCATTCTTCAACCACTTTTTAACATGGTTTTCCAAATGGGTGGCTCAGGAAGGCTGCACGTCCGTCCCTCCCTTTCCTGATGGCAGTGGAAAACCCCAGCTGGCTTCAGTTATGAAGCTAACTGAGTTCAGCTGGCTGTCAAGCACACTAAGATGGCTACAGACAGGACTCAGGACCCCACTCTTGCACTGATACCCTCCCCAGACACTTTCCAGTGTCTGGCTACATTTGGGTACATTCCTGGAAGCTGAGCACGAGACAAGAATAGCTCTGTTTTGAAAACCAAATGGGAAATGGGGAAAGGTTAGCAAGAAACAGCAGTTTCCCCATAGTACCAAGTACTGCTCTTCTAGTGCAGAACAGCTCTTAACTGACAACACTGTATTAAGCCACAGTCATCAGCTCAGTTACATTTGTGAGTTTGAGGTTTATCTGGTTTCATGGAGCATGAAGTTGCTCTCCTTACACAGAAAGTCCATTTGCTCTGTGTCACGTAGGCCTGTTCCACCAAGGCACAGACAGATTTTCTTCACGGCTGCCCTTCCAGCTGCAGACATGGTCGGGGCCCAGCTGCAGGCAACCCAACAGCACCCCAACCCCAGGTCCTGCAACCCAGCCATCCCGCCAGGCTTCCTAGTGAAACTTGTTCCTTTTAGATGCCTCAGTCCCACTAACCATGCTATGTGATGCAAATGAAACAGAAAAAGAGAGCACAACTTGAAGGCACCTTATTCAATGAACGCTGACTTGAACCAGCGATAGACACACCCTTAACAAAGCAGCTACCTAAACATACCATTCACATGTTTAACTATGTCCTTTTCAGGCTAATTCATTTGATTATTTCAAGATGAAGAAAGCTCAACAATTAGCTGCCATTTAACAACTGGAAATTAGTTAATAGTATTTTACAAATACTGGCAGATATGAGTAGTGGGACTCAGGTACAATTAAAGTTGCTCATTATAGAGCACTGCAAGCTTGTTTACTGTAACTGCAGTAGGTAATTTTTCCCTTCTGCTTTAAAAAATAAAAAGCCTCATTTACACTATCCCCAATGGTTCAATTTCAACCACAGTTTTTAAGGGCAAGGTTTTGAGGAAGAAAGCAAGAATTGTGCTAGTAGTCATATAACTCATTACAGGAATAACCTGAGCATTTCTCTGTAACAGGATAGGCACGTTTCCACTGTAATTGCTATCAACAGCACAAATAATCTTGCTTCAGGAAAGTAGCATTTGGATTTATTTTCCTATGTTGGGCCTAAGTTTATCAAGAAAAGAAAGCTCAAGTTCCACTGTCTAGCCCTTTTAAGTAGCTCAAAGCAGTAAGTGCAAGTATCTCAGTCCTACAGCTGAGAAACTTCTCCTCGAGTTGCACTCCATTACACAGCATCACTTATATATCCCTATATCATCCTCTTACATATACAAGCGTATATATATACTCAAAAGACATATATGCATATAAGTACACCACATTAGAGAGCAAGGAAAGACCTTTTTAATTCTTAAGAAATAACTCCTAGAACAACCTACCTGCTCCTGTTTAACCCCTTATTCATGAGCAAGCCTCCACAAGAGCACCCACAAAGCTCTTTTAACAAGCACACTCCTTCCCACCAGGTGTGCCTCATAATACCAGCAGCTGCTCATCCTCCCTTCACTTGTAAGGTAGTGAGAAAGCGGGGAGAGGTACCAATCGTTGCTGATTTCAACAGGATTAAATGCAAAAAATCTAAGTTCTAAAAAATCTAAGCTACTTTCCACACTGAGGAGGACCTCAAATTCTGTCCTGCGGTTCTACACTGACATTTTATTAGTTAATACCTTACAAATTTCTTCTAACAATTTTGATTGTGCTAAGCAAGATCCCACACTTAAATTCAATGGCACACAACCTGACTTGGCACGATCACTACTCCTCTGTTGCCCATTCTCTTGAGCCAACAAAGCAAGGAAGTGACATTTAATAGAATACCTCATCAGATTATGGGTTGAGCTCTTTGTAGCACTGAGAGAATGGGAGCCTGGAAAGAAGCTGGAACATCCATTACATTTTAAATATTAAATATTTCAAAGGCTTTCTACAATTTATCACGCTTCAAAAGTTTTTGACGTTTTTGATTTTTCTGTGCCATTTTGCAGGTTCTTAATTCTAAAATCTATCTATACATTTTGTCATGTTCCTTTTACAATAAACTAAAATATAGCTGATTTTTTTAATTGCATGAACAAACATGATCTGAAATTATTTTAGAGAATTCTGAAGTTCATTAGTAATTACGAAGTACGCTTCTTCCGTAGTTGACTCTTCAAGCTTAAGCTTGCTAATGGATTGCACAAATCTGCTCTGTTTTCAGCACTTACCAAGATGATTTTAAATCCATACAATTTCCTGTGTGAATGAATATGAACAAATGTTTGCAAGATGAGGCTTTACAGCTTCCTGTTTTCAAATGGAAATTTAATTTTCTTTTGGTTTTTCATTCTTTCAAATATTCAAATTGTAAATTCAAATGGTAAAGATATATAGCAAATGAAATATGCAGTAATGCAGTGGGTAGTTGAGATTTTATCGGATCTCATTTGGCTGAGCTCCATAATTCAGATAGTTACATATGAAAAACCTGATTAGATAGATTTTCATCAAAATAGCAATAAATAACCTATTTCATTTTGTGGTAATTTGTATGTAAGCAGCTTACAGTTTATTCCTTTTCAGTTATTAGTTGAATATATTCTAAGCATATTTATTCCTACAAACCCTTTATTTCCTTTGCTAAGTTTTATTATTTCCAACATAAGAAATGATATCTGCAGAAACATAGGTCACAGAATCAAGTCCTGGATACACCAGACATCACCATGAACTTCAGATTTACTTTCTCTGAGAGTTCACTGCTGGATAACAGAGTCAGGAACTCCACAAAAATCTCCTGCCAATCCAACAGATTTCAAAACTACAGACAGGCAGCAATAAAAGCCCTAGCAGAAGTGAAAAATTCTATCTCCTCAAAACATACTGATGTTTACATAAAACCGAAAATGTTTGCCAGAAAGTTAATATAAATAGGCACTAAAAGCATGTATATTTTTCTCCCAGGCAAATGACCCCAAAATCAGTGGCGGCAGCCCCTAAAGGCAAAAGTGCAGGCAGAAATCCCCAGGCTGAATCACGGCCCTTTCTTTGTTCTGCTTTCAGCACTGGGAAATTAGGTGCTGGGAATGTCTGGTGGCTCTTGGACCACAAGTGGGAGGTGGGAGAGGCGCGATGAAGCAGCTTTATGGTTGTTTTATGTACTCCTTGCTGGCCTCTGAACTGCGAGGGCTCTGCTGAACGGCTCCCTTGGTCGCCTTCAGGCCCGTTCCTGGGAATCAACGCTGCGAGAGCCGTCGAGGCTTTGGATTTCTCAACTTATTGCTGCGCTGCTGGATACTGAAGTGGCTGGTGACTAGTAATATTACAGTTCTTGTAAAGCCCCCTCCCCCAGATGAGGAGAAATCTGGTTTACATTACAGCATGCCTTCTAACCCCGGCGCATTCCTCGCCCACAGAGCTGCCTCCTCCCAGCGCTCCCGTCTGCGCAGCCGGGGCCAGGAAGCTCCTTACACGGCCCTAATAAGTTCAAGGCTGCAAGCTCAGCCCGACCACTGGTGTGTGAATCACAGGCAAACTTTTGAACTGTGTGTTTCTCACTGGAGCTCACACCTGCTATTTGTTTAGCTATGGATGATACTGACTGAATTTGAACAGAAGAAAAACACTTCTCCTTTGAAGACGCTGGTGTAATTTATTTGGCTATTTCTGGCCAGTTCCTGAGGAACATGATACATGTCTGAAGGACTTAAATAAGCTTGTTCCAATTTATATTATTTTCCATTATGAAGTATGGCACACAACGAGCATGATTTCCAATGTATTATGCTAGAAAAAGCAGCCTCCTGTGCTAATGTCACCAGTCAGTAGGGGCTGTTAGCAGCCCTGACACTGGAACTGAAGGGATGGGGTTATTAATGTTCCCAAAATATCTCACTAAAGATATTAACATCCATAAATTATGCCTACTCTTTCAATGCCAGCAGTAGGTCTGGTTGAGGTTCTCTGTCACTGCTAGCCCCGCAACTTTACCTACACACTGTGCTATTGGAGCCGTTCACAAAGACATCTGCCAGTAAAATTTGAGGTGTCTGAGTTCTGAATCTCTAAATGTTGTGAATTTACAGCCTTCTATAGAAAAAAAATAGAGCTGGATGAGAATGAAGATGCTTCCAACTTGGAAGATACATACATCAGCCATGTTCTTGCAAGCGGTTTTAGAAAGTGAAAATCCTAGTGATAAAATTAACCACCAAAGATTAAAAAAAAAAAAAACAAACACATTTGCCCTCCAATATTTTCAAATACCTCTGAACAGCTACGTTGACAAATAAATCTCTAAACAGAGTGCCAGCTCTTCTTTTAGCATGAGTGTGTGGAAGTATTCAAAAAGAACGAACCAAAACCAATGGTTCAAATACATACACAAACAGGCACAGCTTCAGATCACACTTTTTTAATGGAAGTAAATTCGCAGAAAATAAAATTAAAACAAAACAAATAAAAATAGGCATCTTCAAAGACCTAACTAATTTTGGATGCAGACTTCAAGTGCTTCCCCCGGGAGCTGGCACAAAGAATCCCTGCAGCTTTGCAGCATGTCCCATTGACAAAGGTAGCACTTCAGCAGGAAAATCTCTTGTGTTTATATTACAAGTAGGTCAGAGAGGCACATATTTTTACTAACTTTCCTCTGTGTATTTAGAAGTGGTCTTCCATTAGCATTTAGGGAGGATTTCTCTACTTTGAAAATAATTAATTTTTATTAAGTTTGACTTCCATGATCAGAGAAATCTCTTTTATAGGCTTAAGATACTGATACATGGTTACATTTCTGTAGAAGATAAACTGATAAAAACTAAGGAAATGACTTACTGCAAAGTCTGCTTTCACAAAACTCACTACTGGTTGAAATGATTTGTCAGTAGCATCTTTTCTCACATATGAATGACAAAGGATGCAAAGTCTAGAGCATTCTGTTTGGAGTCAAATGCAGATTGTATATTTCAATTCCTTCTATTAATTGCTTTGTTGTGAAATTCACCCTAAGAAAATACTTTCTTTATCAGTTGACTCCACTTCAATTCAGTATGAAATCCACTCAGTATTCTTTTTTATTTTATTTTATTTTTTTTTAATTTTGTCTTTTGTCTGGACCAAGTTATTTCTAATTTATTGCTGTATATCATTTGCAATAGGATCCTTCAAGTTTCCTCTCTTAATTCGTGACACCTGGTTTTTGTTATTTTTAAGACAGACAAGGACACTAGGGCATTCACTCCACACATTGTAAAAACAACTCTTTAAAAGGGTGGCAGACACATGCATTAAAACAGAAACAACTCCCCCTATGTTCCTGAAAACTTAAGAGTTCATTAGAGTTGGAGCAGCGTTCCGGCTTCATATGGAAGAGGCTTTTTTTTGTTCAGCTCTGCGGTGAGATGTCACAACTGAACAGGGCTACCTCGTGTATACAGAACAAATTCATTCCAGTTGAGCTCAGGAGGCCAGGCAGGGCCTGCGGGCCTCCCCTCCGCAGCTGGGAGCCATCACTGCCCCCGGCGCTGATGCCTCAGGACCGAGAGAGCCTCATCGTGTGCAGGGAATTCGAAACCCCGCTGAATTTAGTGGGAGTACTCAGTTTGTCTATGATTTTAAGGTGAAAGTTGAAAAGGCTTAAAAGTATTTAATGATTCTATGATTCTATTTCAAACACATATTGGGATTGATAACGGCATTCATTTTACATTTTTGACCTATTCATGGTAATGTCACATAACCAGTCCAAAGGACTGACTCGAGCTTATGCAAGGAAAGCCAAGCTCCAGCACAGAAAGAGCTGTTAGGTCAAACATATGAAAAATCTTTCATTTCTTATCCAATTTTACAGCACATCTCTCTCTCTTTTTTTTTTTTTCTCTCTCTCATTTTAAAGCACCCTGTAGTTCATCTTGAGCTCATTTTATTTTGTTAGTGTATTAAAATTAGTGAGAGGAAAGTTGCCTAGCTGGTACACTATTCCCCATACACCACTGACGGCCATTTTGCAATGTAACACAATTCCGCCTGAATTTTAAAAATGAACAATGCCAGAAGGCATGCAATAACATTATGAATGTGTGTGGTTTTTGTCTGACAACAATAAACAGAGAAGCCTGTCATGGGCAGATAGAACATTTTGAAAAATTGAAGACATCTAATTACAGTGTTATAGACTTTGAAGAATTATTATAACAAAATACTCTGTGGCAATAAATCATACTTTGCTCACATACACAAAACCCTATTGAACCTCAATAAGTAATATGAAACACTATTGTACAAAAATCTGAAGTTACAGATTTAATATTTTCAGCTGTATATTTACAACTGGTCACGTAGCGTTGTTCTGTTGCACCATGAACATCTTATCTTTCCAAGGCTTTTACATTCTTTTGCTGACTTTACCCTAGAGCAGCACTGCCTGCATAGCAAGGTAGTGACAACAAAAATACATGATTTCAAGGTCATTTTCTCTTTTTAGCAATTCTTAAGTAACTCAGACTAAGTAGGATTACTAATGCTAGACTGCTTTTCTTTAGGGAGGTCCTTAGGAAAAGCCTTGAAGAAAGGAAAGTAATATGTGATTCAGATGTAAGAGCGTACAGGATTTGACAGAGTTAGGTCCGTTGCTTTCTTTCTCTGCATGACCATGGTTTTACCCATTCCTTACAACGTGCTAAGCTCCTATTATTAAAATGCACTGTCATGTTCTGAGAATCTTAATCTCATTTCATGAGCACTACAGCATTGATATAGTATCACTTGTGTTAATTTTCCCTTCAATAGTCAGTCACTACCTAAAACATATGGCCATTATTTTCAAGGACAATAATCAAAGGAGATAGAATTTGAAATTCTTGTTTAGGTATTTAAGAACTTGAAAGCGTGTTTTAACTTCAAAGATGATTAGTAGGCCCATTGACTTCAGCAAGTGACTGAAAAACCAAACTGGCTATATCAGGGATCAAGTTTTAGAAGCCAATTTTCAAAATAGTGTTCTTCAGAGAGCAATACACTTGTATTAAAATGGCAATTTGGACAATAGCCAAAGCCTCAGCTATTCTAAGTTCCATGAAAACGTTCATTTATGCAAATCTCCAATAGCTTCAGTGCAGGGATACAAAATTATATTAGCAGCAAAGAAGTGCTAGATATAAGTTAAGACTTGTACTGTTACTGTGTTATCCAGGATGCTTCCCTTAAAATTCTTAAGCAAGGGGTGATACTACCTGCATCCATAGTATGGGACTGGACTGCTGATAGAAAGACTTCGAAAAGCAAAGAGATGAAGATGACCATTAAAGATATTTTACAAGCCCAAGCAATTTCCTGTACATGTCCTTATTTCTGCACAAGAAGTATCGCATTGTATAAAACTATACTTAGACCCTTTCAAAACATGGGATATGCAGTAAAAAAAAAAAAAAAAAAAAAACAGAATCCATGAGTCTGACATTTTAAAACTGCTATGAGAATACTATGAAAGGCATAAGCATAAAGAGAAAACTTTAAAGATAACGATAATTCATTTTTCCTTTAAAGCCCTCAAAACAAACATTGCTGACAACATTCTGCAAAATATATACTGGGATAATAAAAATAAATCTTACGATTCACAGAAAAGACAATCTCAAAAATTTGTTGTGATTTGAAGAACTGAATTCATGACTCATTAAACACTCTGATTTTCACAAACCGTTCATCACCCACGCACTGAAAATCAGGCTGCTAAAAGAATTTTAAAGATTCTTCTGAAAACCCAAAGCACCCAAACTCACAGGTGACTTGAGAAGCTACATAACATATAGAATGATATGACATATAGAATCTGTATTTTTTTTATCATTATTATTCCTTTGCCACTAGTAAAACTTGAAAGAGTACTAAGTGCATTCTGCAGATAAACTGAAAACCAGAATTCATTATAGAACTAGGAGTGGCTAAACAATTTATTCATTGAATTTTGCCCTCTTCCCTCAAACTAACTATTCACAAAGAGATTTTAATATCAAGATAGCTTTTATTATTCATATTGTTCTCTAAATCATTTATAAAAACGTATTTCAGCAAAGGTTTTTTAATGACATAGTTGCTATGTAAATGTTCAATTCATTGCAAACTTCACATGGGCTTTTTAGACTTCCTAATTGGCAGTTTGAAAATTTTAGTGGGAAAATGAAAGGAATGAAAAAAGCTGGAAAAGTCTCCTATGAACCTTAAATTTTCCCCAAAAATTCTACAATATTTCATCATTGGCTGTCAAATTTTTGCCAAGGGCCATCATGTACATATGAAGGTTTTATGAAATAAAAATAAATAATAAAACATACAGTTTTGCTATCGTGGTCTATGTTTGAGTCCAGAGGGGTGGTAGGATAAGCCCTTTGCACTTAGTATTCACTGGAGCAAACTCAGGTCCAAAAACTAGCGCTGAAACCTGCAGTATGCAAAGTGATCTCGTGATGTGTTGTCAATATTTGCGTTAGGATGAAAAAGAAAGCCACAGAAACCATACAGCTCTGAACAACTCTGAGACAAGACTATACGCAAATGAAAAGGTTGAAGGAACTTGAGCTTTTAAAAGGAACTCCAATAAATGAAAAAGAAGCAAGAGATTGTAATAAAGAGAAATTTGAGAATTATTTTAACTTGACCTCATGAATTGCACAAGATAGCAAACTACAAAGGGAAGAAACAGTAGCATGTTGAAAAAGTCCTGTATTGCACGAACAAAACAAAACAAAAATAACAGCTTTATGATAAGAAGAATCTGAAGAATTCTTATGAAACCCGAAGTTCTACATGTAGAATTAACCTCCATCACCTCTCTCTTCTGTAAGGGTTCACAGAAAAGACATCCATTGTCACTGACTTGAACAAAGATGAAGAAAGAAAGAAACCTATGCAGATCTCTACTTATCCAGCCAAGCTGCAGAGAAGCCATCACAACGCACCTCCAAATTAAAACGGAATTATACAGATGAAACGCTTCCTTTCAAACTGAGATGACATAAAAGTACCAGAAGGTTGAAATAAATCAGTAGGCTGAGATTGGCTCCAACGGCTGAGACATACAGTGCAGAGACCTCTGCTTCAGCCCAGGAATACTAACTTTGAAAGTAAGGGGATTATGACCTATACAAGGCTGTATGTTTTTAAGGCGGAGGGAGTACTTTAACCTTAAAACACAGAGTAAATTGGTTCTTCCATTGTCTTTAATGCAGACAGGATACAACATTCAAAGTATCTCAATTTCTGCTGCAAGTAGGATTATTATTATAGAAAAAGTTCAAGAACAGAGTCCTCAGGTTCTGTGTGTGCTGGAAAAACAAATAATCAAGTGACAGTGGAAGTGAACCAGTGCTTTACTCCTGGAAAAAGTAAATAAATTATTTCATTTTTGCAAGGATCAGATTTAAAAATTATTTTTCATATAAAAAAAAAAACAAATGAACAAAACAAAACATAGCCCTATGTTTAGAACAGTTTGGTATTCAACAGTGACAATTTCAAATGACAAAGAAATATTTTCTCTGGCATGATGCTGAATCTGTGTGAGATGATGACCCATATGGTATTTGACATGTATGCCTCAAGATCTTGATTTAGCCAAGAATGCTACAAAAAATATTTATGCACTTTTCTCATAAGGAGAACGGTAAAATATACTATTTTCTTTTTCCTGTATAAAACGATAGTTGCTGATGGGTGGGATAACATAAAACTGAGCCCTCACAGAGGAGGTGCTCAGTGCAGACATTCTCTTCTACAGACACACAAAAATATCTGTTTGTTTTGCAGTTTTCATTTCCCAGAACAAAATATTTGTGAGATGTTTGTGTTGGTTTCTAAATAGCTTACAAAGTCCAAGCCTTGAAGGTTTCCAAATGGAACAGCAAAGTTTGTCAGTGATATTAACATTTGGTTTACTTTTCTTCTAAATTCTTTTTTGTGTGTGTGTCCTAAAACAACATTTGGAGAGAAAGACTACAATGCTTGTGGTTTGGGTTTAGTGTGTGTGTGTTTGAATACCAAATTCTTTCAGAAATAGGGTAAGATCAGACACAACTAAAGAAAATATCCAGCTTGTTCCAGAATCAGCCAGAACTATCAAAATAATTGCAGTCACTGGATGATAATCTACTTTTGGTCCAGCATGTGAAAGAAAACATCAAGTGTTTCATATTCAACAGCACTATTAAAACAAAAATCAGCCAATGGCCTCAAGATGTATAATACATGTAACCATACAAACCTGTATCTCCTAAGAACTTCTGAAGTGGATCAGAGATCACAATGGACTCTGAGAGAAAAGGCCTGTAAATGGTTGCTTGGGTTTTGTTAGATAACCCTTGCCACTGTCATTTCAGATTTTCATGGCTGTGATTCAGCAGAGGAAGCTGAAAGAATATTAAACAGACAAAGAGTAATGAGAAACCCAAATGTCAAGTGTTTTCTCTGAATTTAGTAAGACACAATGGATTTACCTACCACGAGCCTGACTTGAACCAAGTTAAGTTTTTAAGCATCCAGAACATCCTGTGGTAAGAAGTTCAAGAAGCTCTGCACAAATTAACTAACTACACATGGTGTGAACAAGTGCCTGTTTGCTCCAGTCCTTTTCTAACTTTTTTCCTATTTCCTGTTCATAAAAAGCATTGAACAATCAATCTCTGTGCCGTGCAATCTATGGGACTCATTCTCATTTGCCTCCTCGGCACCCCTTCTCTTCCCTAGGCTGGGGTGCCCTGGCCTAAATAATTGTTCACAGTCCATAAGCCATCTCATGCTTTTGATCATCCCTGTTGCCTTTTCCTGACCCTTTTCCAATTCTCTGATATCTTCTTTGATGTAGCAGAACCACACACAGTATTCAAGACGCAGATGCATCACAGACTTATACAGCTGTGCTTATAATAGACTTATACAGTCTGTTCCTTTCTCAACACTTCCTACTATCTGATTTTTCTCTTTACCAATTACTGTAGATTAAGCTAACACTTTTCTTAAGCTTTAATTTCTAGCTCTAGTTTTCCTAGAACTACCTTGTTGCTGAGTTGTATTGGTCAACATTATCCATTCATTCTTTCATATATACAGGTTTTACTCCTGCTGATCGTATTTATCTGCATTTAATTTTGTGTGCTATTTCAAAGCCAAGTCACAGAGGAACTTCTAAGGTCTTCCTGTAACTCTTTGAAACAAGCCCTTGTTAAGCAGTAGTAAGGATCTACCAGGATTTAGCAAAGACTTGAAAGGGTTTTAACAAAAAGATTCAAAATGGTAGCTGTTACAGCTAACTTAAAAATCAGAATGGTAGAGGTTAATAAAGATAGTTAAGGATGAAAAAAAAAGTCAGTTTATGCATGGAAATACAGGAAAAAATATTTCACCTTGCTTGCATTCCTTAAAGTTGTTCTTACATTTGTTAAGGCAAAAAAAGTCATTAGTGAACTAATACACTGTTTATTGAATCGCTTTTGGGGGGCTTGGTTTTTCGCCCTAGTTTTACAGTGACCACCCCTTTCAGTTTATGTCCTTGTTACAACTACTGTTAAAGATACTACAGGTACTTTAAGCTATTTATGATAAACAAAAAAACAACCCCCACACCCTTAGATTTTTTCTGCAAAACTGGTAAATTTAAAATGAATAAACAATGAATATATACTGGCTATGATGACTGGAACAGTAGCACAGCACTCTTTCAGAAACACATATCTAACAATGTTTTCAAGATTTTTTTCTATTTATCTTCACCACAGAACTCGGTTTTTAACCTTCACACCACCAGCACCAAAGCAGCTCTCTTGGGTTCACATAGGGAAATTTTCAACATACTAAGGAGAGTCAACTTGAAACACAGCCATGTATTGTGTAACAAACATTTAATTTTGGCTTTCATAAGACGTATGTTTATAAAATACCACGTTGCAATAAAATCTACCTTCCTACCTAGTTACTGATGTTTCATATGTTATATTCCTTGAGCCAACACAATGCAATCAAAGGATATTAATGTTGTAACATGACTAATTTAATAAGCCATGTCTGCCATCAGCATTGCTAGGGAACATTGACATTACGTGGCTTGAATCAAGGGAAGGTTTGCAGAGAACTCTCCTGAGGTGTGTTTGGATGTATTCCAGATGATTGTATCTGACATTTTCCCAGATACAGTTTATTTAATGAAATATCTCCTATATGGTCAAGCAGGTAAAAATATATTGATGCAGTTAGAGGAACGGAAAATTGAGAAATCTTTTTATAGCAAAATTTATCTAGAAGCAAATGTCATATTGAAATAAAACAGTTTTCTTCAGACAGTGGGCACAGTTCTGCTTTCATTAAACAGACAGAAACTAAACATCTCTAGCTAAAATTGAGATAATTGTCTCATGCAGCATACCTTCTCACTGGAGTCTTCAGGTTGGCAAAAATGTGACCAATAACCAGGCATCAAGGTGTATTTGGACTAAAAAGATTTGTATATTTTGCAACCTTAAATAATGTTGCTAGATAGATGAAAGTGGAAAATGTAGAGTCAAAACCACTTGTGAACAATCTGGCATCATCAGAACTGTTTAAAAGGATACTAATGACAAACGTTTTCATTAGTTAAATTAGTCGAACGTACCAAGGACATCTTACACATGATTTTGTTGCCGATAACCAAACAGCAGTTTGACTGACAACCTCTTACTAAATTAAGCAAGTAAAAAAACAACACACAAAAGACAGCCTCTGAGGGCAATAAAGATGACTGTCTGATAAAGAAGAGAGAGGAGAAAAGAAACAGTCAAAAACAAGTAAGACAGCCGAGAGTCCAGAGAGAGACTGTATGTCCTTAGCACTGACCTCTGAAAGGAAATAACTTTGTATTCTATGTATATATGTATCTAAATCAGTCTCCTCCATTTTTTAGTCGTAAGTAACTGCTCTTAAACATACATTGTAAAGCAGTCAGTAATTGTGCTTGTTGCATGATCCCAGGTCACATAAGAGGCAGGAAAGAAGTTCAGCAGGCCTGCTCCTTACCAAGGGAAGAAGTGAGAAGGAAAGGCAGCAGCTGGAGCTTTCACCCCAAACACTGTCTAACTGACTCAAGCTGCAGCACCGGTAGAAGGTTAGTATTTGCTTCCTGTGCCAGCCAAAGAGCTGAGCAGCACAGTTTTTCAGGGGACTCTTCCAGGAATGAGACAATGCAGTTCCCTCCCATGACAAAGGTAAAGAGGCAGAAACTCAACACAAAATTCTCATTTCATCAAGACCTTAACTGGAGCTGAGATTCTAGTACCAAATGGACAGGTACTAGAGCATAGGACAAAGGAATGATTTCTTCATTATCTCTTTTTAAGTGAGTGTGTATTTGTGTGTATATATGTAAACACACAAGTACACTACAAATTGTATATACAAGTACATATATTAAGCACAATATGCAAATCACTAATCCATAGATCTTTAGAAATATGTAAAACAATAAAAATTACTCACATATTGTTTATCCAATTTGCTTCAGTAAGTTTCTCCTACACAGTTTTTGCTTTTTCCTATGAGAAAAACAGAAATGAGGTTACTGCAATGCTGTGACTGTACTGCCTGAACTGCCCTGCTGGGCTATTACAGCATAGATTTGCCAATTAAGAAGAGCAGTTTAAAAGTTCTTAAAAAGATTGCACTATTAACAGTATAGTGAGAATGGATTAATTTTGTACTATCTTCTGTCCTCATTAAACTGTTTATTAAACAGTCACACTTTCTATTCATGATCTTGTACAATAAAAAGTCATCACAATTCTAATTAGCAATATATATGAGAAATTGTGACAGTACTTCTGGTATGCTTTATAATGTAATTGTTCCACCTTATCATGATCAGAGTGCACAAGTGCTCTTCTTCACCAAGAAATCACTATAAATTTAATCGTTCTGAAGTTACAGAACATCAGCCCACTGAAAAATATCTGTCTTGACTCTGAGTGCAGACAGTCTGGATAAGGTATCAGAGATACCTGAACAGAACAGTGTAGCAGCAGTGTTTACAATGGCTGGAACAAGAGCTAGCAGTAATTCTAGCTCTTATATCAAACCTATATGAAATATGATAAGAAATTAGGAATTTTCTGTAATCCCCTCAGGAGTGCTTGGAAATTACTCTTCTGCAGTTCTGAGCTGAATTATTTTAGATACATACAAGTATATGTTGAATAATTATTTGTTCCAAACACTAACATCCACAAAAAATGACCTACTCTTAGGAAAAACTTTAAATGGGCATGGATGCATGGGCAACTGTGTCGTCAAAGAAAATCAAGTAATCAAAGGTGCTGAAATTCTAAGTAAAATTAAAAACAAAAACAAACAAACAAAAAAAACCACAACAAAAACAGCAGGAGGGTACATGCTGCCATAATACATTTTACCTTTGCAATGAAAAAAACAACTGTACCCATTGACTAATCTGCTTCCTTGCAGAGTAATAAAGAAAGATTACGCCAATTGCATTACCTTGTTTTGGTACCAAATTCAGTCACACTGAGCTTATTTTGGTAGGTTTTAAGATGTTATAAATTTCACATTCCCTACATCCTAACTTCAGAAAAAATAGCCTTGATTGGCAAACACTGACCACTGCAAGTGTTCAAAGCAACTCACCTTAACATCTTCGTGAACATCTTCTGAGGAGTAAACTGATTAAAGTCTTTATATCACCCAAATTGCGTTTAATAGGTCCTTACCTTTCAAAAGCTTGCCTGAATGTTAGTCATGCACAAAGTTTTGGGGGGTTAATTAGGCTGATCATTAGCTATTCTACATGATCTGTAGACACAGATTTGCTTCTCAGACACAGTTGCTTCAGCAGTTACGAAGCGTGTGTTCCGAATGCTAAGGTGTCTAGATAAGAGCTGCAATTAATGGGGCAGATTTGTATTGCAACACTTGGCTGATACCTACTTCATGATCTATCATCTACATCAGCTAATAGCAACACAGACAAATTATAACTCTGAGTTGTGTGTGCTGCATTTGGTGGGCAATCTTATCTCTTACTCTGTTGTTTGATCATATGCACTACTGTTAAATCTATCTAATAATCAGACAATTCCCTTTTTTTCTTTTAATCTTCTCATTAGTTACACTAGGTGATGTAGTTAATGCATATAAAAATAAAGTGCTGCCTACTGGTAACTTCAGTTATAGGCTATTACACATCTAAGACCAAATTTACCTGGCTGGAATTTTTCTTCTACCAGAACATCAGGACTTCAGCCATTTGCCTAGGATTACCAAATGGAAAATCACTGCAGAGGAACTCTCCAAAAAAGGCACAGTAAGAGGGCCACATCCAGAAAGCACTATATTATACAGATGAGGTGCAACTCCAGACTATGTCAGTCCTGTGTAGTACACACAGGTTTTCTGGCAATCCCAGACAGAAATTTGGGAGCCTCCCCTAGTGCATACCGAGCAATGTGGTATCTGTATTCCAGTACAGGTGACACATCTTGCATATGTGACAGCTGTCACATCAGCCTGTCAGTCCTTTCAAACACACCTGAATTGAGTGCTGATGAAAAACTCTGAATTGAGCGTGCTGAAGATAATGCTGCTACTCAGCAGTGTGTAGGGACTCTGGGAATGCAGCTGCCAGCATACTTTAGACCCCTTATTGGAAGAAAATCTTCTAATAATCCATATCCATTCATTCAGTGCCATGCTGCTAGCAACACAACTTAGTTTTCCAAAGAACATGCAGCAGGAAGGAGGCTGAAAGAACACCCCTATCCTATACGTTGTCAAATTAACAAGTGATGGCAACTTACAATTTTACTGTGAACACAAGAGACTAAAAATACTCAGTCTTACTGTGCAATTGTCTGGTTATTTCTATAAGAAAAAAATTACACCTACACTATAATAAAACAGTTTCAGACATAAATAGTGACAGAGCAGCTGTCTAGATAAGATCAAGAAGCAACTCCACAACCAATGTTTTACCCTTTTTTGGAGATGAATTTGCCCTAAACTTTTAGCAGCTGAATAGGCTTTACCTATATCTTATTTATGCATACTTCCTGAGGCCATAGCACCAAGGCAGATCTATTCTTAGCAAGTGGTATTTTTAGTTGCAGATAGGAAAAGAAACATATTCTTTTCCCGACCACCGTTTCCCTGACAGAAGTCTTCACTGCACTTGTCCTCACTTCCTTCAGACCCTCTCCCTCATTCCTGCTCCTAGCCCTGATGACCTAAGCCCTAATCCTGACTCCAAACGCTAGTTCTTCCAGCAGTTTAGGTTCACCTCAAGAGTCTAAACTTCACTGAGAATAAATAACAATCTTCAAAGAATCAGCACAGGAGGTACAAGCCAAGAGTAGTTCGGAATACAGTAATAACACTGACTACAGCAACTGCTGTGAACCCAGACAGGAAGAATTCAGGACCTGAGAAAGATTATCTGACTGCAGTCCTAGAATCACTGATTATCCAGAGTTGGAAGGGACCCGCAAGGATCATCAAGTCCAACTGCTGGCTCCTCACAGGACCACCCAAAACCAACCATACCTCTTAGTGCATTGTCCAAACGCTTCTTGAACTCTGACAGGCTCGGTGCCCTGACCACTGCCCTGGGGAGCCTGTGCCGGTGCCCAAATAAGTGTGATAAAATCCAGCTGCATGTAGGCACATACATTTCTTCCACGAGATTAGGAATTTCTTCAACATAAATGCAAATACATCTTTACGAGAAAGATTACTTCATAAACAGAATTATTTGATTTTGCTTTACTGCGATCAAGCTGTATGAAATTATTTTTAAAATGCCAGAGTAAAAAATCAAGCCAGAAACTTGTGTGCTGGGCATTGCATACATATGTTCGATACCTTTTTGCCCATTCAAGCTGAACTGAAAAGTGATCAAGTTCTTGTTGCCATCATAAAGTCGTTCTTACAGCTTTAAATAAAACGGTTGATTTCAGTAGCCTGTAAATGAAACTAGCAATTTCCCACAGAATGAAGCCATAGATGTGACAATTTTCTCTACATCTCAAAAGCTTATTGATATAAAGTAGTACGAAGAAATTTTGAACTCTAATAAGACACTACTTGCTAAATACAGAAGCTAAGCTCACATAAAATAGTTCTTTCACAGAAAAAGTTGAACTTGAGGACTGAAATTTCACAGTGTCCTTGTAAATAGCATGATAAAAAGTTTTAAGAAGCAAAACATTTGTTTTAAACTAAATAATTTTAAGAAATTTTCAAAACTATTTTTAACCACCGAAGCTACAACTGGAACATCATTCTATGTGATGAAGTAAACTTCAAATATTACAATCCAAATTAGACCTACATGGACTCAGAACATGGATTAATACACTGAATTCACAAGAAGGTGATGGATGGGTAAATTCCTCAGTCAGATAACCTCCAAACAATAACAATAATAATGATTATTATTATTACTATTTTAAATATGATTACAAAGCTATTTTCATGATTGCTGGAACATTTGATTTTACAATCAATTTTACATGCCAGGAAGTTTCATTCAGCTTGTTCCACCCAAAGAGATTTCCTTAACAATATTTTTTCTATTTGCAGCGTAGATAAAATTGGAAAAAAAAAAAAAAATGTAACCAAGTGGAGCTGCAGACTGTGCACAAACTTTATTTGAGCTGAACAACAACTGTTAGCAGATTAACAGGTGACTGAAAATCCTGTATCCTCTTGCATCATGTGATACAAAGGAAACACTAATGGATGCTCTTTCAGATTTAAATTCTATAAACATTGTGTTAAGACAGGTCTGATAAAGGACCTTGGGCTTCATTACATGTAACTGTCCTTCTTAAAGGACACAAACTTTATTAATGGTTGCATATAAAACACTTGGAAAAAGCAATTTCGTGCAACTGACAGGGTCCACAGGCTTCAAATATGTATTCAGTCCTTAACTGCCATTGGAAACTTCCAAAGGTTCTCCGTTTTAATTTTGACTACTGCTGTCCCCTTACTGGGACATTTTTGAAGAGTATCACATTCTCACCAGAAAAGGAAAAGTAAATAAAATCCCAGAAATTCTTTTCAGATGCTGCAACCTCTCTTTCTGCTTCACATATAATCATTTTAACTGAAGTAGTGTAAAACATTAATTTTACATTAATATTAGCTTCTTGTACTGATACAAGTTACTATATCCCAATATAAATACTCAGTGGATTAATGGCATTGGCAGATGTTGACATTATTGTTACTGATAACTGAAGTTACCGCTTTGCTGGAGCCTAAAAACAAATTTTTAAAGAATTAGGAAAGAAATGACATCATACCATGCATGAATCAGCTTTTCATGAGACACATTTTAGTATTCAGTGATTTATCACTCTGCAAGAGGCATGTTCTCATGAACTAGTCATCAGAACTCCTTAGAAGTGCTCTGATTCAAACCACATATATGTATAAGTTAAATGCCTGCCATTTAGAAGCAGAAAATGATAGCGTGAGGCATTAACAGACTGTTAAAAAAAAACAAAACAAAACAAAACAACAAACAAGACCAAAACATTTTTTAGTCTCAGGTTGGCACACATTCCGATCTGTGATCTCCCCAATACTTCCAGGTTTCCCTACCTGCTTTCATGACTTGGGTCACTGCAAGGCCTTGAAAACTGTCCAATTCCTGCATTGTTTCAGTACAAAGTTACACCCCGCTGTGACACTGCTACTCACTCCACATAAATCAACCAAAGGTTTTGCTTGACAGAAGCTCAGATCATCTTGTCTTCTACAATAATTTTTATTAGCACTACCTGTACCTGTGGGCAAGTGAATGAGTATGGCTGTACTCAGATGCCCTGTTTATTGCTTAGTGCACTTTGCCTAGAGAACATGAGCTTGCTGCACTTCTTGCTTCCTTGTCCTCAGTGTATAAAAGGATGAACTTTCTATATCTGACACATGCCTGCTCTGCCAGAATGAAAAATCTGCAGTGGCAGGCCAAATACCTTTGCCAAGGATAAATAAGAGTTGGGTATGTTCCTGCCACATCTGAGAGCTGCTGAAAGAGACATCACTTCTACCCTTTTTACACCCTTTAGTTAAATCTCTGTAACCTCCCTTAGCGCCCTCCCTTATCTCTGAAATATCTGCTGCTACAAAAAGTTAAATAGTTATTCTTGGGGTTTTTTGTTTTTGTGCGTGTGTTTTTTTTTTCCCCTGATGCTTTCAATAGCTTTGGTGGTGAACAGTCAGCACAGCAAGTCTTTGGAAACCTACAGTACTGTCTCACAAGTAACAAAGGCACACATTCACCTTGGCTCTGCTTTTCTTTCATGCACGGGTTATGTTTCTGCATCCAAGCCATATGAATTTGAAGGAAAAAATACAGCTCCTTCATCATATTCAAAGTTAGCAGCACTTGCTGAAATACTGGGTTCACTGCTAGGGATAACCACTGCAGCCATGTGGGGCAGCGTTATCTCCTGTGTGTCTGTTACCTCCTTTGGGCAGTACTTCTAAGACCCAGAAGCACTATCCATACTAAAATGATTAATGCTTTTTTTGTATTTAAAGTATTGCACTTGTATTTCCTCAGCCATTAGTAGTAGTTATGGAAATGTCTTGGGACTCCAAGACACTTCACAGCCCCAGTGCAGCTCATATCAAACAGCTGCACAGGCAAAAGTAGTTCCCAATTTAAACAGCTTAAGTATTTTCCTCAGCCAAACAGGGATCCGCAAGTTGGATGGGGTTTCGCTGAAAATACTTGTCTCACAACAGAGCAGATATAAACATATGTTGTTTGTCTGCAGCTAATTTATACTTTCACTTCTGTAATGTTCTTGGTTCCCACTGGGGTAGGAGCAGCCGGGGAAAAGTTAAATCATAATCACATGAGTAAATTATCAGTGACACCTAAAAGCAGTTGCAAACTGCCTTATCATTGCAATTAAACTGGGAACTCAGCTGGTTTATGTCTGTATTAGTCAAGCGGTACCAATCAGCAAATTATTACAAAGGCAAACACCATAAATCTTCATTGACTAACAACGATGAGGAATTTCCCGCAACTTCCTCTAACTGGTCCTTACCCTGGGCTTTTCGTACCCTCCTGACAGGAGGCACAGCGCTGCAATGGCACGGTCCGTGCTTGTGTATTTCCTGCTCCTTGGAAACCCATCATCCCGTTGCTATCTCTTTTAATGTCAACACACAGACAGAACCCAACGTACGCATGAAACATTAATAGCAATTACTTCCAAGAAATGCCCAACACCTTTACAGCGCTGATCAATACAGGTTTACAAAGCTTATCCACCGCGACTGAAAAGCGCTGGCCAAACGTGTTACGGGAAGACAGTAAAATACTAGCAATCCAGGTTCAGATGCCTGCCATTCGAAAAACACGCACCATGTGATAGGAAGAACAACTAACCATATTTAACACAGCTTAACACTAGTTCTTAGCACATTTTTAGCAATGTTTGATGGTACAGTCTCTGGTGGGAATTTGTTCAGACTTTTCAAAATAGTTTCGGACAGCATGAAATTATATATCGGAATAGGAAGACATAACGTGATCTACCACAGTTTGTTTTATCAGAAGATTTATCAGAATATCTAGTGCTGAAATGGTGAGTCTGCCCTTACTCACAAGGCACCTAATAATATAATATAATATTTAATTAAAAAAAAGTACATACTATTCATAGGGTATGGTTTGTTTACCAAATATGCATTTTCAAAGGCTCTTACTAGGGACAAGTAATTCCCAACACTCCTACTATAGCCTGATACATAATGTATAAGGTTATAGAAAATGTGTATTCATGAGACTTGTTTGGCTTTTGTCAAAAAAGAACTGTGAAAAATTATGATGGAACAATTTTCATTTCTGACACATTGTTTTTATAGTTCATTCATGACTGGGAATTGAGGGGTTTAGAATTTTGTCTGCTGCAGATGTCGCAGAGAGGAGAGGAGCTACAGAGCTTCTTATTTGGTGCTTTGTTGCTGACAGTGACAGGAGACCTAAAGGAAATACTTCTCTTGACATTAAACATGATGAGTAAATCCCTAGGCTACTCTCCCACTTCGCTGCATTAAAAAAGCCACTGCGCGAGGCATTTGGGAGCACACAAAAACAAGGATGTTTTATAACCCAAACTGGCCTGTGGCAAGAAACTTTGAGTTTCAATACAGGACCTGGAATTGTTTATAATAATAAAAACTGAAAATCTAGGTAAAACCTCATAAATCTTAGTAAACTGTCAGACAAAAGAAATATTTTGGTTTTGGATAAAACTTGTGTTTAATTGCTTCCAATACACACATTGACTCTTTTGACTACATTTCATAGATTCCTTCTTCCAGACATTTTTTTCTGAGGTTGTAACTGCCAGTGTGACAAATTCAGTGCCAATTAGGGAAGCCAGAATCTTAAAATAAATAAATAAATAAATCCAACTCCTCCATTACAAGAAGAAAAAAACCAGAGACCCTATTTAAATTCACAGCTGCACTTAGTTGTCAGGTAACTCAATTAACTTTGATCCCTTTGGGAGGATAAAAGTTCTGGAGAACAGCAACAGCATAGGAAACCTTTCAGGTTGCCTTTCTGCCTGAGTCATCCATGCACATAGTGGAGCTAATGTATATATCCTTATATCCTTCCCCATAGGATTTATAGAGATTGCAGTAACCAGATACAATACATTTGCCTAGAAGATGGAAATATCCCTCCCTTCATCTTTAAATGTATGGCATAACTCCAATATTTATTACTGTAATTATTTTCCTTACTCCACCTATTTATTTTGATTTCAGCATGTGAAAAACATTCCCACCAAGCTCCAGTGCCACAGGCAAGTTGCACAAAGCGCAGACCAGTGGGTTTTGTTCATGCAGAGCACTCCGCTCAGCCGAAGCCCCCTGCAGAATGCTAGTCAGCATTCAGCCTCAGTCTTACCTTTCCTGTTCCACTGAAATCACAGCTGGCTCTGACGCGTGATCCAAAGGCCCCAAACTTGCCTCCTTCTGCCTGTCCTGATGAAAAAGAGCATGCTGTGCAGGGACTGCTTGGCTTGGTCTCAAAACACTGTTAACAGACCAAACACACATTACTCTTTGGTGTGGCAAAACCCATTTGCCTTCCTCTTGTTTGGAGCAGGAGCCACTACAGACTGTGGAGCACCAAGATACTGCTGATCAAATACTCAAATGAGCCAGGCAACAGCAGAAGCACCAGACATTCCTAGGTCTATATGCCTAAAATCACACTTACTGCACGCACTCAGAGCAGTAACTCTGCTCCATGACTGCAGACACCATCACTCTCCCTTCAGACAAATCCTTGCTTCCCCAAAACACTGGATTTTGTGCTTGTGCTGTGCAGTTGATTCATATAGGCTTTGTGTATATATCCAAAATTCACTAAACTGCTGTCCACTACTACCCTGTGTACCTCGATGAACTCTGTACGTACACAGAACCACGTCCATTTTCAGCAGTTCTTTGGCTAAGTTTAAAAACAAAACAAAAAAGAAGTTGCTTAGCTTAAGTGTCCTCTTGTAATAGGCATTCCTCTTCCTAGATAAAAATACTTTTAAAATACGAAACAAGATATTTCATATAGCATTCCAAATAACATTTCATCAGTGCCTTTTGCATGAGCACCAAATCTCTCCTGGTAATACCAACCCCAGCACAAGAGGACTTGCCAGTCTGATCTTCCTGGCCACAGCCATCGTGCATCCCACCAGCACACCCAACTGCTCCACCTCCGCCCCTTCCCCTGAAGCACTCCCACGTAAAGCAGAAATTCTGTTGTTCTATTCCAAGTGCACAACCCTGCTAATTTTATTGTTAATTTGATCCCAATAATTGTTACTCGCCAGACAAACAGCTCCTCCCACACAATGCTCCAATTCTCCTCTCTGTTATGATTTCTGTTTTGTCATCACCAGTTTTCTTGGCCACACTCCCACTTGAAGAAGATATTTGTGCGATCCTCAAACCTTTCTTTCAAGAACTGTGCAACCACTCTCCTTTTCTGCAGACGGTTCTCCCTGGCTCGTGTTCTCAGCTACCTCCTCACCAGTTCCCTGTTTCACAATCCCCTATCACAATTTTTATCCCCAATCACAGTTTTTCACCTTAAATCCCATTTTTCCATAGAGCGCACCAGATCAGCTTTTTGGACCTACACACATCAGAATTTTACATCTAGAAAACATCTACCTTAACTAAGAGATAGATGTCTAGCTTAAATTGATTTTCACTGCTTTTTATGCCACTTTATCTCCGTTTTTTCCCCACTAATTGCAGTGTTTTTTCTTTAACAACATGCAGTCATCTGATCCCTCTGATACGTCGTATTAAATTCTCCAGCTTCTTATTTTACATCACATATGGCAATATCTATATCTTTACACACAGTACTACTAAATCTTTCATTTTGCTGTCCATGTTCTATATTATCTACTACCCTGGAAGCCCAGAAGAATACTCAGTTTGTTTTCTCTTGCTTTTTTCTTTGCCTGCCTCTTGCCAAAGCAAATCCCTGCCTGATTACAGCTAGGAGAAAACACATTTCAGGATTCAGTTTCCTAGACTGATAAAGAAATACCTTACAAACACCTTTCTAGAATCAAACGGAAATACCCGCTATTACAGTCTCTCTTAAAACATGGATCTGAAGAGCAATACATATATTTGCTTCCTTCTGTTTCCCAGAACATTATCTTTCATTTAAAGTTGAGAGGTTAATAAAGGAGGACTGGTTTTTCTTGCACTTCCCATGGCTGAGGGGGGTCTTTTTATCTCTGAATTTTTAAAACGTGAAAGAGACATAGCAATGCAAGAACTTTGAGACAGATTACTGTGCCATTTTTTGCCCATCTGCTGCTTCAGGCACTGAGATATTTATAAAGCAAGAAACAAAACTGAAAATATTAAGTTTCAAGAGAGCAGTGACAAAGCATAAGAACTATTTCTATAACAGGCATGGTTCACGAGGCATAAATATATTGATTCTTAATTAAATGATAATCTAGAGATTCAAAGACACCCTAATTAAAAGTTCAGCATAAATACTGCAATTATTAACCTTCGCAAGAAATAGGCAATAAACTCAGGTGTTATATATATATGCATGCTAAATGGCTAGATTTGTTTTTCCTTCACAAGGCCAAGTACAGAATCTTACAAAAAAATTATATGGAAACATTCTGGTCTGCACAACTGAGACTTGCTTTATCTCCTTAATCTTGCAGGAATTAATTTTTAAATGAAAAACTTCAGAAAATTTTTAAAGCTTTGCTTTGTTAGAAGCAGAGAACAAAAGTAACCATTATTCTACAGCCATTTTCCATGTTCTAAGCTCATATTTTCAATTTATGTGGATAATTAATATACGATCATTTAATTCCTTTAAATTTGAATACAAGTGTTTAAAATGTGCCTTCCTCAATGGCCATTTCATTTTATAGCCTCCAATCTCTGTTGCTTTACTTTCTGTTACCAATCTATGACTCTCCTACTGATTCTCTCAATACCCTTTTCACATTCAATAACTTTAAATTTTACAACCAGTTTTTCATCAAGTTTAAAGGCCATTCCTTTTTTATTTTTAAAGACTTCATAGGCCTACATCATTCCTGTAAGTAATACGTAATACAAAGCTATAGATGTAACCTGTGTAGAAATCAAGTGGCATCCAGATTACTTGTCTCTCTCTAAAATAACTCATTTTCATCTATCTTATCAGTTGTTCTGATCTCCAGTTAAAACCCAAGTAGATTTTAGGAGAGCATTCTGACAAATTTCAGCAGTGATTGCACTGCTAATTGCAAAGTTCAAAACCATAAACCTCAAATTACTGCTCTTTCATTGGCTGTGATGGAGCTCAAGGAATCAGCAGCGGCTCACAATCTGGCAAACAAAACAGACTATTTCATTTAAAAATACATCTGAACTGCTCCTGAAAGTCTTACGCTATTATACACATATATTATCAGTTTTTATGTGCATATATACACACATTTTTCAAGACTTTAGATTATTACTTGCCAAAGTAGTATATCATTACTGGAGGGATGCAAATGTCATTTATAACATTGGCCAGTTTTGCTCTAGAACAGAAAGTAAGTGCATTAGGGAACAGGGAGCTACATAAAAGCAACATAAAGCTATTACCGCACTTTCTATCATCACTCTCAGCTGTCTCTGATAGTCTGTGACATCTGCGACATCTGTGATGTAGCCTGGAAAAATTCCCCATGTCCCTTTTTAACTTGATGGCTTTTTTTTTCCAGTGAACATTATTAAGTAGGAAAAAAATCCAGAAACAAGCCTGACACAACATTAATTGAAGCCTAGTGATTTATGTTTGTTTTCTTTCCATCCAGACCAATTCAATACCATTCTGAATCTTTTATGATGCTTGTTATAGCCCTTACACCTGATTTATTTCACATACTATCTTCTGAATCATCCCAAATGCAGATATATTTATTTAAAATATTTTGCTGAGACTTGGAAATGTTTTCCCCTTTCTTTAAAGGGTATGTAAGCATCCTCTTGAATTATTTTTTGCAGCAGCATGTCATGACTTCTGCTGTGACAGAATTCAGGTTAATTTTTATCTGCCCACATGATAGTTAAGGGAGAAAGTACAAAGCATCTCCTCTTTGTCCCACTTAGGAAGACTGTGGGGATGCACAAACTACCTTGGCACTCCCGTGGAGCACAGGTAGAAAACGATAACTGAGTGAAGACCAAGAACAGAGGAGTCTCTGGAGATTACGTGATAGCTGAAACATCCTTCCCAAAACATAGGTAAGTAGATGTTCATTGATAACTGATTTCTTTTTTTTTTTTTTTTTCCATAGGCAGTTCTAAAAGAATGAGAGGTTATTTCCCAAGAGGAGACAAAAAAAATGCACCAAACTATTTCACTAATTCCAAAGTCAAACTATCACCTTTGATGAGTGTCTTGTTAAATTTCTTTGTGGTTGTTTAAGTAAAGTAAGTGTAAAAAAGCTTTCAAATAGAAAAAAAATTGTCCTAAGTTCTCAAAGCATGCTTCCCCCAGCATCAACTGCCTCATCAGCAGTAAGACTAGGAATTATGAAGCATTTCTTGCATTAGTTTGGTGCTTCCAAGGACACAGGTTGTCTACTTTAGAGCTGCTTATTCAAGAAGCAAGGTTTTTGTTTTATTTTTAACAATTTCTCCATTTTACAGTAAGAACTGTATAACGAAGTTAAAGCATAGCTCACTATACTAGTACTAACAGCAGAAGAAACAACATGAAGAAATGCATGAACATAAAATAAATTAGACCCACGTTTCATTTCTATTGCGTAGAGGAGGTAAAAATTACCAACTTTAGTCCTTATGTAATCAAAAAATCTGACCATGTGATTACATGATCACAAAACTAGTCCTTCTGCAGTGCTAACAGGATCCTTAATAATTAATACTTGGAAGGAGCAGCTTCTCTGGATAAGCTGGCTGAAGTAAGACAAAGGTTCAAATTAGTCTATAACATGATAGTTTATCAATTATTTTGTCTGAATTACTTATTTCCTTTATCCATTTTAAAACCAATTGGTTAACATTACAGAATGTAGAAATGCTGTTCCCAAGCAAGCAGGCAGCCCCAGGATGGCTCAGGGCAGCACCGCTCTGGTTCATGCTGCTACACCTGACCATGAGATCTGATCTGAAGTACCCTGCGCACGCAGGCTGGCTCCATGGCACAAGCCTACATGGCAGTACCCTAAAACAAAAACAGGATAAACAGTCCAAAAGACTGTTACACAGGTCAGTAACAAGAAGTTCAAAATCCTGCACTTTGGCACCAGCACTTAACTGCACAAACCCAGAACGAGGAACATGCACTTGGGCAGCAGTGCTGCAGCAGAGAATATGGGGCGATAGCACAGGAACAAAAATGTGATGCTGTTATCAAAGCCTAAATAGCAGGAGCAGACATAATCCGTGTTGCTCTTGCCCAGCACTCGCAAGGTCTCAGCTGGAATACCATGATCAGTTTCGGGCATCACCAACCAAATACAAGAAATACAATGAGGATTATCTACATAATTTGGAAGAAGTGATGCATGTATTTATTACTATTCCAATCAGAAATTAGTGTTAAGATTATTTCTCACAGTAGACTGAATTGTTGCTATGAAATGTGGAAAGGAATGCCCATTACTGCTACATTTCAGAACACAACAATTTTTTTAAATGATAGGCTTTTGACAACACGCTTGGCATTTCAGACATTTAATGCAATGTACAAGTGGAAAAGCCAAAGAGCGTAACAGAATGACCAGTACTTTGCAAAATGCCTGAAAATTTTAGTGAT
Source organism: Anser cygnoides (assembly GCF_040182565.1). NCBI lineage: Eukaryota > Metazoa > Chordata > Aves > Anseriformes > Anatidae > Anser > Anser cygnoides. The sequence continues at coordinate 9,156,614 of NC_089884.1, forward strand.
TTCATAAAACATTGTTTCCCAATATCACTAATGTATGTGGACACACAGGTAGTGCATTGCAATGCAGTTAGATTAAAATTTCCTGTGCTGAACAAAAACATATTCCCCTTCCCCCCAAAAAGGATTATAATCAAAAGATAATCAGAGAATGAAACTGTTATGTTAGTAAGATTTGCAAAGATGCTTCTCACATCTATAATGAGGAAAAACAGCTGGAGAGAGAAGACAGGAAGCAGAAATTCTGAAACATCCAGAGCTCCTTTTGTTCCTTTTTGTAAACTCTCTGCGTTCTTTCAAGCCATCTTTGTCTACATTAATTCAAATAATTTAAGTATATCTGAGTATTTCTTCTTCCTAAACTTTGAAGTTTTTTGTACGACATGTCCTATCATCATGAGTCATGAAATGCAATCAGCAAAGCAGTGTTGGTGGCTTAGATGTTGAACATTCCTTGGCATTAGCTTTCATGGATACAGGGTTCAAACAATTTAAGTGTGTTGGGGTTTTTTGCATGCCCACATTTTGCTCCTGCAATCCCTTCCAGAAAAAGAAAAACAGTGCATGACATCATCTCTGAACTTTCTAATACTTTTTGCTAGGAAAGGTGAGCAGATATCTCTATAGCCTTCACAGATGTAATTAAGATGAATGACCTGCACCCCCAGCTTGCACAGTGGGTGCAGGCACGTGCTTCCACAGCTCCCACGAATGTTTTCATATGTAGCTACTAACAGACAGACTGGGAGAGTAAAAGTAATAATAATTAAAAATAATTTATAAGATTTTCAAATACAAATGCAAACCGATCCATATAAAAGAAACAGTGCCCCTTTTGTTTTCCTCATCAAAATAATGTATTTTCACATTATGCCTCCAAACTATACACAGTTGGTGTGTAAAATATACTGAATATAACCACGGAACATGTAGCTCACGATAAAAACCATCTTAGGTGTAAATTAGCTCAATATTTATCTCATCTAATATGCAAATTAAGTCAATGTATTCTCATTAACATCAGCTCCATTTCCTTTAAGCTAAACTAAATCTTCAGCCGACGCAGGAAAAAAAAGTATATCTGTAGTTCTCTTTGAAGCTAATGAGGGTGTGATTAGCCTCCCGCTTTGTTATGAAGTGGCACGCTCAGGAGAACTTACCCTGGATAAAACACAGCATAAACCTACACAACCCCAAAACCAGACAGGCTTAGTATGGAGCCATAGCATTAATAAAAAACAAATCAAGAAAGGGTGAATTCCAGATAGCTTCTGAAATTTAAATGTGCAATAAAACAGAAAAGCATTTTCTCCAGGCACGTATTTAACAGCACCAGATATGACATAGACCTTACTGACAATCTGGAAGGCAGCAAGAGGATTTTTCAGAAGATAGTACGTCTTATAAGCTCTGAAATATATCACTTACTGCAAACCAGTGCATCTGCTGGGTGGAATCTATGTTAGTATCAACTTGGTTTAGAAGCATTTTGTTTTCTGTTTAGGATAGGAAAAAAAAAAAAACCAAAAAAAAAACCATAAAACTGTACTTCTAATGGATGGTGCTGCCCCCCCAGCCTCCAAAGATTAATGTGATGACTTTGTTGCTCTGCTAAAGAGGACAACATAATGTTATTTATTAAACCAGTTTTAATCCATCATTGTCCATAACAATTGTTTCTGATTAGCAGTTTGAATTCTTGCACGCACTACCTATATTCAGCTGAAGCAATGGCTTCCAGCAGCCTGAGGGGACTGCAAGGTAGAAAATGTTGCAGTTCAGGATTGTTCTTAATTTCCATATGTTGCTAAGCACTTCGAGTGTCACCAGCATGGTGAATTGAGAGCAAATAAAAATATGCAGAGAAAGCAGAGGTCACGCTACAAAATAAAGAGAAGAAAGTTGTTCACTGAAGCAAAGGGAAGGTTCCCTTCTCAACCAGCACCTCCACAGAGATTTGACTGTAGCAAATCTGACAGCAGACAGGCCCACAACCGCATTAAGTGCCACAGATACAGGCAAAGGCTGGGTAAAGACAGCAGCCGGGGCTTCTGCTGCTGCGCTGCACCTCAGCCCAGGGAGGCAGAGAGCGGGGCAGCTCTCTTTTCCAAACTGTGCAAACCCACAGACTTGAAAAGCCTTCAATGGAGCTCCAGCAGTTTGTTAAACAGCTGGACCCAGGATCAAGTTTGCGTCAGGACATACCTCAGTGCCTGGTGCGTTCAGCATCAGAGGTGGATCCACCATCCCGGTGAGAGATGCAGACATACTGTAACTTACTGGATCTCCCTTGAAATTTCACTTTTAAACGGCAACTAAACCAACCAGCCTGCACTGCGGTGGCACTGACTGGCCTGACCTCCTCCACCTCCCACCACGAGGGCTCGGGGCAGCCTGGGGAGCGCACCCTGCTGCCAGCCCCACTTCTTCGGCAGACACAGAGCACAAGGAGGCTCGGTGGGACCCCTCTGCCAGCAGAGCACCACAGCACCCTCCGATCATGGCTCTTTTCACCCCTGCTCCATATCAGAAACGACTGTGACACAACTGGGCAAATCAGCCAAGCAGCCAGCTCCTCTGTTCTTTGGAAGTTATCTTGCTAACTTCATACCACGCGTTGCTTTTTTTTTATTTTATTATTTTTTTTAATTATTCAGGCCAGGTTTGAAGTTCAGGTCCTGGGTTCATTCAGCCTTCATCTCTTCCAGAGGTGAGAAGCTAGGAAAAGCTGTGCACAAGAAATGGGTCTAGCCAGCCTGTTTCAGATTGTCCGTGCAATAACAGTACCTTCTACATCCATCAGCGTGAGATTTAATCAGAGCTAGATTTTGCTAGAGTCTCCTAAGAACAAGGCAAGTTAAATTCCTCTAATCCAACCTGTTCAGGTCACTCCAACCCGTAGCCAAGGAGGAGCCCAAAGCCCTCTCAGGGGTGTCATGCTGAGGACCAGCGCTCGCTGTTGCTTAAGGCACTGTCAGGACCATGAGTACCAGAAACAACAAGGCCTAAGAAAAAGCCACACACAGCTTTAAAGCCAGCAGAGTACTAGCATTTAAAAAACCTGACAGTGCTTTCATGGTTTATAAATCCATTTTGTTTTATTTTGCTTCATCTTATTTGTGGCAGACTCATGTAAAAATTCTTTTCAACTCTAATGTTTTCCCTTTGCAGTATAATCTTGGAGAAAAAAAATTCACCATTCACATTACTGAAAAGACATCTAGGTTGTTTTATAGTCTCCAGCACCTGGGAAAAAAAATAACAATTGAGTGATATGACATTTTGGGTAGAACATGAAGGCAATCTCTAAATGAGATTTGAACTCTTAGGCAGCTTTATCATGCTCTGATACTAATCTAGATCAGATCTCACTTCCAAGAGTGATGTGAATTCAGAGCTCGGGCCATTTTCCAATTAAAACAAGGTAAAGGGCTGTTTTTTCCAGGTAACTGGAGAATATGTGGAGGTCTTGACCCTCCAAGTTAAGCTTTTAACTAGAAACCTCCATTCACATCTGTTTCTTTCAATGCACTTAGTCCAAGTCCTCCTTCATCCCCCCCACCTCCATAATGCTCAGGGCTCCCTCAGAATCGCCGGCCCCTTCCCCATCACTCTCGGAGCTGGGGCTTCGTCCCTGAAGCCTTACTGCCTCTGGTATCATCATTGCCACAAGTGCTTTGCCAGGCACCTTTCTCAGACATGGCAGGATGGCTAGCAATGCCCAACGTTTTCCCACTCTCTGACACTGTAGAAAATAGGCTATTGCACTGCTGCGGTGTCTCCCAGTAACCCTCTGGGGAGCTCAGCAGCTCCACCAAAGCCCCCATCACCACCCAGCCCTGCAGTCTTCTGACCAGGACTGTGCTATCTTTCCATTTTTGTTCCTGAGAAATAAAACATGCTCACACGAAAACATCACCTTTTTATACCTTGCTTTAGCATCTGGAAACTCATGAAAGTTTAAAGCCAACCCTATTTGGAGAGGGAGCCTGTTATTTGGCTGGGCTGCTACTTTCAATTAACAGCCCTGTATTAGAAGACCTGAGCGTTGAAAACACAGATGAGCTGAACATAAAAAGCCAACAATGCTTATTTTCTGGAAGATGAAACCTGGCCACATTAACACCACCACACGGAACTGCTAGAGGGCAAGCAGTTACCCAAACAACCTATCACAGAAGTTTGGAAGCAACATGAACATACGGTTTGGTGTCCTGGGGACTGATGACAGCATGGGGGAAAAGCCCAACCACGAGGTTCTTCAGTTCACCCCAGTTCAAAAAAAGAAAAAAAAAATAGATTTCTTGAGGTAACTGAAATTTTGAAAGATCTTTTTGTTCCAATGTCAAAGGAAAAGCTGGAAATCTGTCTGTCTCACAAAGCCACCCATCTGTTCTCTCACATTTTCATAGTACCCAACTGCATTTGATCTGTGAACTTTGCAGAAGCCAATATCCCAGTACAAATGGCACTTCTATTTGAAGAAAATGATCACAAAGTAGAAATTTACTGGAGAGGCATAACAACCACCCAGCGCTGTTCCACTCTCTGCTTATGTGGTGTACAACAGTTAGAGTTAGAAAGAGCACCAGAAGAGCATTTATTTCACTTATATCCCCTTTTAGCACGTGAAGTTCTACACCATTAAGCAACAAGATGGAAAAAGATGCAAAACATCTAGAACATCTATATACAAAACCTACTTAGAGATCCTCATTCAGGCATCAATCTCCCCTGTGCTGAAAACGAGCACCCCTACCCAGTTTGGGCACTCCTGGAAGCCCTGGCTGTGCCAGGGATCGCGCACTGCCCTCAGGGGGGCATGATATTTCACTCTGCAATTCTGTCATCTTTCCAAAGTGTCTATTTCCAGAAGCACAACTTCTAATGTACTTTGGAGATGATATCTTTTAATATTAAAATCATCACCTCTGAGTAGCAACACGCAAGTAGGAAGATTCTTTATATAAAAACAGATTTTTTTGACAGACATGATGCAAATCAGCACTTGATATGCATATAACATTACGTATTCTAGCATTAAAGAAGCCCAGATCAGCAAGCATTTATATACACACAATCACACTCGTTGGTTTGTAATAATGACAGGTAAACAATGGAGACCTCCCTTTTCCTGTTCACAAAAATCGCAGGTATTGCAGAAGACAATCTCTCTCTCTCTTGAATTCTTTTTATTTGTAGAATGACTGGAGTAATAGTTTGCAAGAAAGAGACTGATCAAGCTATTTGCCTACAAACAAGATTTTCCTGTATAATAAACAGAACAGTCTCCTGTGCCCAGACATCACCCTATTAAATGTGACATGAAATGCAACCAATAAACAATTAAGCCTCTGATTAGATATAAATAAAATAAAAAAATAAAATAAAATAATAACATTTTAAGAACCACAGTCAGTCAATTATCAATATTACCTAGCAATTACTAAATGTTCAAGCATATTAAAGAAATTAAACTAGAAGTGCAAGGAGAAAAAAATCTGTTTGGAAAGGGTACGAATAAGGAACTTCTTAGATCTTGTGCAATCTGTACATTGTATCCCATATAGTTCATTCCTATATAAGCATTTGTTGCTTGGCTAAACTGATGACACACTGCATGTTAAGATTTACATGATGGAAGTGTCAAGTTATTCACATCTCCAAAACCCTTGCTCAAAGAATGCTCTTTACAGCAGTCAACATTTCAGTGAGTAACAATATTTTTGAATATTGAAAGCAGTTCATTTCTTATTAATTGTTCCTGTCACAATACCACCAACAGCACTGACATGTTTTCCCGAATAAACGCTGTTTGACAGACAGGCTAGAGATATTTTAAATACTCCCTCACTGTTGGTCACAAAGGCATTTCTCATAAAGAGCTGTAAGCCACTGCTTATTATGTGTTTCTAGGAATTCACACTAGCAAGGTTCAGTGTCTAGAATTTATTTCAATGAGGCAGAACACACAGAGAAATCTTCACTGCTGAGTGCCCACATGATAGTTAATGCATCGTGTCACTCACAGCAGCCAACTTTTATTCCGCTGTTCTGGAAAGGGGGTTCCAGCAGCTGGTAATCAAGGAGTACGGATATCTACAAGGTGTTGGGTGGAAAAAAATCATACCAATATGTGCATTTTGTACTGCAAGAAAACTGATGAAGCAATGCATCGAGTAGTTGCATAATGTGCTTGTTCAACCTACAGAACAGATTAAATAACAACACACCTTTGACTTCTATTATTAGATATCATACATTAAGAAACCTTAAGCCAAGCAAGGCTGTTTAGAACTGCTTATGATATATTAATACAAAACCTCCCCCCACGCACACACAAGCATTCTCTATCCTTCCATACTTCTATAGCCAAAAGGTAAAATAAATAACTAAATCCAAAGATGCAGAAATATGATACACAGAGTCAAGTCAATTTAGTAGGTTGCCTGCCATGTTCCACAACTAAAAACCATGGCTTAAGAAAGGTAAAAGCATCAGCCACAAAAGAATTTCACATAAGAGGGTCTATGTACACATGACTTGAATACTACATATATTATTTCTGTATAAAGAATCTTGGTTATTTTTAGGAAGACAGATTCTTTTCTTTCAGTCATTGAAGTGAATGCAGGACATCAACAACTGCTACTGTACATCCACATTAACAGATGCCATGTACTAGTAAGCTACAACATAATTGAATTGATTTCAGCTGTATCTGATACATAACTATCAGTATGCCACATAATTATCTACATCACATTAACAAAATCAATGAAGAAAGAACAGCAACTTCTAGACAAAATAAATATACATACACCACACAGCACGACTCATCATCGTTTCATCTGAGGGCATGACCTAATTAATTCAGTTTTAATGGCAGAAAATATTTCCTCTAAGAAAAAAACATCTTTCCAAAATAAGATGTTGTTAGACTTTGTATTCCTGCTAGCTGACACAAAAATGACTCATAAAGGCAGGTGGATTTTCAGTGCTGCCATGAAGAGTCAACATCCACTCTATTGACTAAATGTTTTTGCCTTAATTTTATTTATTGATCCTGGTATCCAAAGGTTATGATACTACGTACAGCATATGTAAAATACAGTCTTCCTTAGTGCTATTTCTGCACACTACTGTGAAGCAGAACTAATACATTTAACTGATAAATACATCAAAGGGAGCATGTCTAAAGCAATAAGCATCTCCTGTGGTGGTGATGTTTACGCACTACAGGAGACGTTCTGCTGAGTACGTATGTCCCATTGATGCAGTTATCATTATTATAATGAAAGCATTAGTTGATTTTATTGCTTTTTAAACACCACTGTTGTCCACCATAGCGCCATTAAATATAGCTGTGTTCATTAATAAAGAAAAGTGAATGAAGAGGTTTTCATTTAGGTCTGCATGATTGTTGGTAGAATGGCTACCACAGCATAAATCCCGTTCTTTTTCCTCACGGTCTCCTTGTTTTAAGGGTGCCACTGGGAACCAAACTACTTGTGCTTATATATAGATTCACATTTAACCTAAATCAGGAGACTGACCGTGAAAGTTCTTGTAATTCTGGAAGATTCACAGAACTGGATTAATCAGCTTCCACACAGAAACTCATTCTGGATTCAAGTTTTTACCTCTCTGAAAGAATTCCCATAAAGTTTCCACTTCCGTTTGTTAAAGCTCACCATAAATACAAGCCTTGTAACAGGCTTCTGATTAACCAAAGATAAACACTTAATGTTGCAAAATAGCCTGACCACAGTAATATATGCAGTAAGTATGTGTACCCAAAAACACATGCCCATGCATAACATTTTGTCAAGTATTTATGCTTAGATTTCTAAAATTCCAGTGCTATGCTCATAATCAGGAGTTTCAAGAAATTTTGACCTAGAAAACATGTTTTTTTCCTGCAACTGATCCCTAAGTTTTTCTTAGTGTAAAAGTCCTGAGTGGTAGCACGAGCAACCTTCTAATTCTGGAATGAACACCAGATCCTCTGACCTGATAAACTGGATATTCAGTACTGGAACAGTTTGTTCAGCAGCTGAATATCCAACCACGGAAGTTTAAGAGCCAAAGACTAGATAAAGCCATCCTTGGCCTGGTCTAGTGTTAGGAACAGTTCCCTTTCAAGCCAGAGATCTCCAGAGGACCTACTCTGACTCTGCTAAAGGTGTAACAGCTCTCTGGTGCTACCTTCTTTAATGAAAGATTTTAATGTGTGTAATGGTGTAAGTTGGCTTCAAAGGATGCTCTAAGACTGTCTTGATTGTTTTAGTTTTGTTGGTTTGTTAGTTGTTGGTTTCCTTTTTAATAAGCACCTTAAAAACTACAAAAAAGTGATCTGTAGAACCAACGCAACAGACAGCAAAAGACACAAGTGCAGAATTAAGGAAATCCACCCGAACAGATGCCCCGAGCATGTTCCCAAAAAACTTTATAAAACCATTTCTTGGAGAGGTCAACTTTGCAGAGGCAACTATAATTTTAATATATCTCTACAGAGATAAATACAAAAGAGATAGCATAAGACATTTTTGGCAAAAACAATGCTATCCATCACAGAAGTTTGGAAATTACTTTTGTTAGGTTAGAAACAAACTAGAGTTATAATTAATACTTGCTGTTGGAAATTGGTAATTGACTGCAGCATGATCATAAGCTTAATTCACTTCCACAGAGAAGTTCCAAATACTTAGCATTGCAAAGCAGAGCACCTGAAAACAGTATGTAAAACTTTATTTTTTATTTTTTACCCTCAAAGGAATTAAAAGCACCCAACAGGCAATATAATTATCCTGATGTACCTGTCAAAGTGAATTTATAAGCACGTTTTGTAGAATAAATTTATATGGATAGTACCACAAATAACTTCATATTTACAGTGAGATAACTGAAGAAGGCAGAAAGAATTCTGAATATTTTTAGATTAGATATTCTATGTTAAAGAACTGGGAGGGAGGGCTAATGCAGTCCAGGCAATATCCCTACAAACCTAGCTTCAAGACATTTTATTCTCCTTTTGTGTGTTCCTGAGAAGCTAATCAGGAGTTTCTTATTACAGTCAATTACAAAAGTGCTGCTCTAGATGGGTAGTTTTCAAGTAAAGTTTGCCAGAAATTCTCTAGGCAGCTTCTAACTGCTCTGGAAATGGGAAGAGTGTTAGAAACACATCAAGTGCCAATATCACATGCTTCCTTGCTGCATGTTTTAAACAAACGTCACCACCTGATATTTGCCAGAAAATCTCAGGTCAGTTATGGTGTATCAATCCAGTACCTAAACCCGCCTGTTTTCCATTAAGCTATTTTTTGGTGAACACAGAAAATATCTCATGAAACATATGGGAATTTGAAAAGTCTGTTTTATTTAGAAAACTAGCTGAATAGTAACTCGGTTATTGAGTCTTCCAAAAAAAAAAGTATCCAACTATTTGCAATTGCCACAATTTTTGTCCTGCAAATGAAGGAAACATTAGAGGAAACTGCACTAATCCATGGATCCAGTGAAATGCTGCCAGAGACAGTGGCTATTCAGTGAATTAAAACATGGTGTTGGAAAAGGAAGATGTCAAATTAAGCTGCAAATTAGAGTCAAAACAGGGCAAGGTCAGCAATGCAGAATGTAGAAGTCTATTGTTTTGGTCAGGTTCCAGGCTTGCCCAGGTTTTGCAGATTGGTCACAGAGTGCCCTCAGGTCTCATGAGATGCAGGAGTTAGATGAATAGGCGGACAAGAAATATACGGTCCTAACGATCCCTGTAAGAAAATACTGCAGCACTATCCATCATGCTTAGACTGCTGAATCAACACAGAAGGAATTCTTACTCAGTGCAGGGCAGGACCTCCACTATTGCTCAGTAGCAACCTCTGCCAGGGGTGCAGGGCACGGTGCCAACTGCAACGTGTGAAGGAGCAAAGGGGGAGATATAAAAGCGCTGGGCACGCTTTGAGCCACCATGATGTCTCTCACACTTCAATCTGGGACTTAATCCAAGTTATTTAAAAACTTGACAGAAGAATGGGGCAGTTCAGCTTGTATGTGATATGCTATGTATCTCCCCACATTGCTCAGTGTCATGAAAAAAAAATTGTGTAAGTGAAGGAATGTGAATTTTCCTTCTTTAGTATTTCAGCTGCTCAGTGGGTTTTATACATAAGACACAAAGAAGAATATCTAGGGTAAGCCCAGTTAGGAACTCCCCAGAAAATGAATTCTATCCATGATAAAAGCCTAGTTGCTTCCGTCAAAATGTTTCAGAGTAATATGCTGGTTTTAACCACATTTCTATCAAAAAATGTTTTTCTGCTCCATACTGGAATTTTCAGTGAAAAAAAAATCATCCCAGTGCTACAGGCGTTAAGCTCCAGCCCAGGAGCAGGGCAGGTCTCACAGCCCGCTGGCTGTGAGTACAAGCAGGCCAGCTTTAAGAGCATTGCACTGTCATACTTGCACAGAAATCTCTGCTGGGAGCTCTGTGGGCTTGTGCAATGCTGCACGTAAAAACCCATGGCAGGATGTGGTTGCACAATTGGAGTAATACTTGCTGGCTGCTTTGTTGTGGTTGCTTTAATACATTAATCTTCTCCAGCCAACTGTGTCTTGCATTATCAATCTTTCATTAACATATCCCCTTCTTTCTGAAATTTTTTTAATACAAGGATTAGTGCAGCTGTGTCTCATCAGACCTCTTGTGTCTTTTTCTGGGACTTTGTAAGGGACCCTGATTAAAGACTGCCTCAGCTGCTGTTCTCTTCTGCATTTTTCCTTCCATGTTGCCACTGAATATTAAGAATCTTATTGTTCCCTTTTGTAATTATGTTAGCACTTGGGCACTTTAAAGAAAAAAATAAAATGCATTATTTACTGAATGCCTTCTTCCGCCACTCCTCCCCCTAGCCTGCTCCCCTACTTTCAAATGAAAACCGATTGAAAATGCAGCAGCATGTTTGCAGAAAGCCTCAGCAGAGGATGTGGTTCTGGGTTCTCTGTTCACATCTGCTGGTCTCAGTGTTTTCGTAGATTAATCTTCCCTAATTGAGTTGTACATTTTAAAAGAGCTTCCATCCAGGAAAAAAAAAAAGAAAAGCACACCTTTTGCTGTGGTGTCTTTTATATCTGCAGATGTAAGAGAACATAAGCTTTCAATTCTGAACAAGTTGTAAGATAAAAACATTTAGTTTCCTCTGATGAATAAAAACAAATGGCCAGTTAGATACAATACACCTTGAGAAGAAGCCATCTAAAAAGGTCCGAAATTTTTCCTATTCTATTGCAGTCTGATTTTTAATGTAAATTTTGACTTACAGCCTTCACCCGCTAGCTACAATTATCTAACAGGAAGGTACTAAAGGTATATTAGACTCTTTGAAACTTATTAACTTTCTGGACTTTTCCTTTTTTTTAATTGAAGTACCCCCCCTCCAAAATGAGCAATTTTATGCTGTGAAGTTTTTGAAAGCCTCCGAAGCACTGCAGTTTAGGAATCTTTCTCCATTACTATCTACAGACCATCTGAACAGTACTTCAGAGCTCCAAAACAAAACTTCCCTTTTTTGTAACTAACTATTAGCAGAATGTGGATATTTTAGTTCAATGTCATTACAGAATGCCTTACAATTATAGCAAAGAAAATTAGAAGATATATTTGTAATACAAACTGCTAAGTACTTTCAGCTGGCAACACCACGTCCTTGCATGAAAATTTTGCTATTATATTCTATGACTGTGCATGAAATGTATAGATCATGGCTGCTATAAGAGACAAAACGCAGGGAAAAAATATAAAAATGATTCGAGTTGCCACAGAAAATGCAGCTAATATTTGCTTTCTTTGCTCTTTTTGTCTCTCTACAGCAAGGTAGAATGCAAAATTATACTTAGCCTTTGCAGATATTGCTGTTTCTCCAGCCTCTCTCAGATGATTCCTAGAAAGGTATTTTAATGTAAAAAAAAAACAAAACAAAACAAAACAAAAAAAAAAACCCTAAGAACAAGAGATCACATAAAGAAGGATGAAAACAGGGTTAATTTTCACTGTAGGGATGAGAACGTTAGTGTCAGTGAGCATTTAACAGTGCATCTGGTCCTATGCAGAAATACCAATTCCACAGAATTCTATCCAGGAATTTTAACAATTAAGTAGGATCAGATTTTGAATGGAAGGCAGTAAACAGATTTTCAACTGCTCCAACAGCTGATGTATAATGTCTTACTGGCTACTTTCTTCCACCACTGTGGCCAGATTACATCCTCAAATGTGAGGAATGTATAAATGAATTTTCAATGAACATGTATACAGCTTTAAGTGTGGAAAGTGCATCACCTTCTCCATGTGGGAATTATTTGCTCTTTCAAGATATACCAAAAACATCCCTAAAAGAATTTGGCAGATATTTTGAACAAGATGATGATTTACACACTTGTTCTCTTCTTACCAGGTTAAGCCAATCTTTAACATACAAAATTTGTTTCGGAGATCTCTCTTACGCACACACCAAACAAGAAATTTTATTTGTAAGTGAACATTGGTGTGCCATTATTATTAAACAGCAAAAGAAACCCTCAAGAAAACAAGAAACTGCATTAACTAGGAGAGAATATGGCAGCTGTGATCTTCTGTGCAATTCTGCAAATAATGAGCCAAGAGCAAATTGGAAAAATTTTGCTGGAAAATGATTTTATTCACTTGCATCCCTTCCACATTCTGCCTCCGTTAGTACACCCTGCTTTATATTTCTCTTCATTTTCCACTGAATAATTACTTTATGGACCACCTACTGCCCTTTGTGTCAGAGGGAGTTGTGTGCACAAATTGAAGACAACGTATAGCTCTTCATATCTACAGCTATTTTCTCCAACTGCATAAGAAGCTATTTTCTAGACTTTGCTATAAATTCATGGAAAAAAAAAAAAAAGAACACTGAAATTTACTATCTTGTTCTGAGATACCCATGAAATGTATGATAGTTTTTACAATTCATAAAGTAAAATAAGGATGATTTACAGCATTCTGCAATGGCCGATGACGACCAAGGACATTTGCAACACACTGTTCTTGTACAATTGGCCATAAAAAATGCTGAGAGTCATCATTTACCAGCCTACCTTGCAGGTCCTCCCAGGCAAGGAATCAAGCCACCCCAGCATCCCTGTGGCTGTGGGAGCTGTCCCTGGGAGGAGGAGATGGGTTTTAATCTCAGCAGCTATTAGTATTCCTGCATCTCACAGCTTAAGAACTAGCACACTTTTCAGAAGTCAAGTATTTACCACCTGCTCTCTCTATGCTTCTAAACACCACCACAGCTTGGCCAAAGTTGCAGCTACATCTGCAGTTTAAGGGTTTTCCTTATATTACCCAAGAAAAGATTCAGAACCTAAGTACTGCTGTCACACTGTCACTGGTAAATTCAGATTCACTGCCAGGTTCAAGAGAAGAGACCCTATTAGGAGAAGGAACTGCTTAACAGTCCAATATACTCCCAGACATGTCACAAGAGATTTTAAAATTATTACATCTACCGCCTTCTCAAAGCTGTATTTCTTTCCTGACGTTAGAACAAAGCGTCTACTATTTTACCAAAGAAATAATTTGTATGAGGGCATATGACAGCAATTATTTATGTTTTATTAGATCTGAACTATCATAATAGGGCACGGTCACATTATTTATATGATCAGAGGAATAAACTCTTTGTGCTTCTATGATGCTACCTCCAGAACTATATAAGCCACAGATACTGCGTTCCTGGCATTTCTCCATCTTACTCCTGGTAGCTGGGAGACTAATCCAACCAGAGACTATTTGTCCTCTTCTTCCCATACAGGGCTGCGATGTTAAAGGGTAACACAGCAACACCAACTTTTTAAAGTATTTGCAAGTCAACCTTCCCATAGCAGCGAAAGTAGACGGCTACAAGGTGTTCCTCCTGCTTTGCGAGGGATTCCCCTGGAGCAGGGCTGCTTCTCAGGGTAACACCTGGAGGGGCAATCAGTCCTGCATGATCAACTTTTATTAGCTTTTCAGTAGATACACCACCTTCTTACCACATTATGTTCTCTGCTGGGCCTTACAAGCACCAGCTGACATCTGTAACCACCATTTCTAAAATGCGTTTTTTTTTTTTTTTTTTGAACTTCCATAATGTCTTCAGGGCCCCACCTTTTTTTTAGGTAGCTATTTCCAACCTTGTAAGAAGATTCTGCACTTCAACTCCTTAAATTCTTTTTTAAAGTTTTGCTTCAGACATACTGCAAAATCATCACAACTAACTGATAGCAATTTATAAAGTCAGTAGCAAACCCGTGCCTCAAGAACTCAATTCACTACACAACCTCAATATGGTTGAATTTTCAACCAACAAAAGAAAGCCAAAGAAACACCCTGCTGAGAATGGCAGACAGGTCTTCCTCATACGGGGATGGTGGCAGGCACAGTAACAGGAAGGTACGGTTGGTTACTCCAGGAATTAGAGCTCAGTCTCTCAACCTCACTAAATGAAGCAACAATTCCTTTTATTCATTGTCTTCCTCGGCTCAAGGGAGGGAAGACGAGCCTCATGAATGATTCTTTAGGATTTATCCTAAGTGAGATTACCACGATGGCACATTCCCCACATATATAAAATGACTTTGCATTGTTACAGACCCAAAGCCCTGAACTGCCATATTCTGGTCTTAACTTTTCTATAGACAAAGCAAGCTACCCAACATATCTCCTCTTTTTTTCAATTTGTACACACCCCCCCTCCCCAATTAAATTAAATGCTTTCACTTAAAAGACTCACAAATTAAGTAATGTAAGGGTTAAATAGCTAATATTTTACTGAGCTTTGAAAACAATGTCTGACAATCTAATGCTCTCTTTCCTCGACAGATGGCTTAAAAGAAATCTGGGAAGCCTTACCCATGGAAAAAATTACTAGCCTTAAGAACAATTCATATAACAGATATCTGAACACATGGCTGCCTTTCAACACTTATGCTTAAACTAGGAACAGGATTCAAAAGCCAACATCCTCTAGAAAGTTTTCTCCTTGCAGTGATCCCACATTACATCTTTCTTCTCTCTCTCCTCAACTGCAGCCTTGCCATACTAATTACCGAGCTGTTATTTAAGTGACTATAATAAATCCAACATCTATATTACTTTAAGACTGAGTAGTACTTTAACATTTTATAAAGATAAAAACTTACTAATGTAAACAAATAGTCTCAAAATATTAGGATTGTTAGCAGATTAGATAATCTCTTTTAAACAAAATCTACTTCGGCAAAAACATAAGAATGCCTCCACTCAATATGCTTAAAAAAGTCAAACTTTTGCAACGCCTGGAAACTAACATTTAATTCAAAATGAAATTCAAGTATATATTTAAATAAAGTTATTACAATATAAACAGTAAAAAAAAGATTTCCGTTTAATCTACCTGATTCAATGCTAAACAAAATCCTTTTTCAATATCTCAGGTCTATAAAACAATAAAATGAATGGCAGTTTGCCCAGTGATAAAACATTTGGGCAGGTATTTTCAGTGACCCAAGCCTTATCCTCTTGTTGCCTTACTCTTAAATTAACCCAGTCTTTCAGTCACTGCCCTGTGCACACTCCTGAGGCACGGTGCTATCTTTCCCCTCCATCTCATGTCTCAACACCCTATCGATACTTAAATCCCCTTAAAATGACAGTTATAAAGCCATCGAATTTGCAGTAAAAACTAACTGCTGTCTTTCCCTAACTGGTCTGCTGATGTTGGATGGCTATTTGAGTGGAAACCATCTTCTTCAAGTCATCAGAAAATATCTAGCACATGGTGACTGTTCCTGTAAATAACAATTGGTGTCTTAAAGAAATCCACCACTGTTCTGGCAACAGCATCTAGAGACAGTACTGATAAGGGGTCAGGGTTGTGCCAGAGGCAGTTCACTACAATCAGCTGTTAAAATCATGGCTCATTGCTGCTCCTAATGGCCCCAGCAAGTCTCTGTACACACTCCTCTCTGCACTTTTGGCTCAGAGGGCTCCTCATGCTGCAGGCTCCGTGCTTGTTTTCCAGCCTCGGTGAGTTCCTGAAGACCCAGGAGTGTGCAGCAGCCTCTTCATCCATGACCTCTGGAGGACTCTGAAGTCCACCTGGCCTCTGTCCACCTGCACCAGCAGTGAAGTACGTGTCCCTGGTTGACTGTGCTGACCTCAGGGAAGGCACAGCCTACACAAGGGAGAGCCCCAGCTGCTGCCAGGTGGCCTCTGGACCCACTGCACCTGCCACACAGCTCAAAACCCAGCATCACCATAAGTGGAGTAGGACAGACAGGCAGTTCTACACCCCCATCTGCTAGTTCACTTCCAGCCTAATCACCTATTATAATTAAGATGAACCTAGTGTGCTTGATTTATATTTCTCCCCTCCTCATCTCTTGTTTTCATGTTTTTGCCCTAAAGTATTGATATCATTTGGACAATCACACCAAATCTCAACTTCTTAAAGACTACCTAAAGTGGTCTGTAGCTGTGCACATCACAACGACTTGTAAGGCAGAGCATCTGGGGGGTATCAGCTAAATGCTTACAAGAAAGATGAAAATCTTCAGTTTCCTTTAGGAAAAGGAATATTAAGGCACAAGATAGAAGACCTCCATGAGAGCTTATATATGTCTGCCTGCAAATGAATGAAATGATGATAAAATACCTTTAGTGGCTGCTTTACTCCCCCTAGAGCCCTTTCTGATGTGCCAGAAAAATAGGAGATTCCTTTTCTAAACTGTGCTGTTCCCTGGCAAGGCTAATAATAAACCCTGTAGCAGGTGCTGATTATTATAATAAATGACATGAAATGATGCATGTAGTATAGTGGAGAGCTGTCAGTATTACCTGTATTGGAAATACTGTTCCTTCTTTCCATGTTCTAAAGCAAAAACAATTCCCATTGCCCAGGAGATCATCTTATTGCATTAGCTTTCTTTATCTGTGCTTATTCCCGTCTTTTCCTCCCTCCCCCCAACATATCAATATGTACTACCACCTTCTTCTTTTCAATATCCTAAATTCCCAAAAGTTTGGTCTGAGCCTAATTTATTTTAATTCCCAAGCATCACTCTCAGCCAGCAGATAACAAGCCAAGGGAGTTACTGCCTAGAAGCTGAAGGACAGAAAAACCCTCCATCAAGCCACATTCTACACAGAGCACCGAATGACAGTTAAATATGCATTGTAAATAGACTTTTTCCCTTCTGCTACCTCTGCACAGGATGATAAAAACCATCAAGGAATGTGTGGACTAGAAATATGCAGTTAACTATACCATGGGACATCTCTTAGGAAAAGCTATCCAGGCAACATTCTTCCATGATAATCAGTAGCACAAACAAAGGTTTGGCTGCCATGCCACCGCCTTGTCTTATTCAAAGTCAAGGTCCATTTTTCTGTTTAGACCTTCAATATTTGGCTTGCGGTGTTTCTGAATGGCTTGAGGACACAAAACAACTTCTCAGAAACATAGTAAATGCTCTAAGACTAATCTTTGTTGACAATTGGTTTGTCGAAGAGTGCCAGAAAACACATCATAGAATCATAGAATATCCCGAGTTGGAAGGGACCCATAAGGATCATCAAGTCCAACTCCTGGCACCGCACAGGTCTGCCCAAAAGTTGAGACCATGTGACTCAGTGCACAGTCCAGTCGCTTCTTAAATTCAGACAGGCTTGGTGCAGTGACCACTTCACTGGGGAGCCTGTTCCAGTGTGCAACCACCCTCTCGGTGAAGAACCTCTTCCTGATGTCCAGCCTAAACTTCCCCTGCCTCAGCTTAACACCATTCCCGCGGGTCCTGTCACTGGTGATTACAGAGAATAGGTCACCTGCCTCTCCACTCCCCTTCGCGAGGAAGTTGTAGACCGTGATGAGGTCCCCCCTCAGCCTCCTCTTCTCCAGGCTGAACAGGCCCAGTGCCCTCAGCCGCTCCTCATACGTCTTCCCCTCTAGGCCCTTCACCATCTTCGTCGCCCTCCTCTGGACACTCTCCAACAGTTTTACGTCCTTTTAGTACTGTGGTGCCCAGAACTGCACACAGTACTCGAGGTGAGGCTGCACCAGCGCAGAGTAAAGCGGGACAATCCCTTCCCTCGACCGACTAGCAGTGCCGTGCTTGATGCACCCCAGGATACAGTTGGCCCTCCTGGCTGCAAGGGTACACTGCTGGCTCATTCAACTTGCTGTCAACCACAACCCCCAGATCCCTCTCTGTGGGGCTGCTCCCCAGCGTCTCATCGCCCAGTCTGTACGTATAGCCAGGGCTGCCCCGTCCCAGGTGCAGGACCCGGCACTTGCTTTCGTTAAACCTCATGTGGTTGGTGATCGCCCAGCATAGTTCCTGGTACCTAACTAAGGTACCAAGAGACATGTGAATGCCTGCTCTGTTGGAGCACCTGTAATTCCCACGCATATTCAAGTCTGATGACATGGGCAGATGCAAGATGTCATGGTCTCAGCAGAAGGAGCAGTGCCTCTGTGTGCGGGCAGTTGGGGATCTGTAGGTTTTCTCTACAAGTTTTCTAACAGGGAAAAACAAACGAACAAACAAACAAAAAAACCACAATTATTTCTAACAACTCAACCAGCTACATCACCATCAGCCTTTGAAGGAAAAGCAGCATAAGCACTGCTTGTTCTGCATTCTCCTGTGATGATCCTTTATCAGAAAATCATTCATCGTTATTTTGATATTTACAATTGAAAAAAGAATAAAAGGCCAACATCATAAAGAGAACAATGGCATCAGGAAAGGACTGACCAGCATTAAAACTGAATCCCTGATTTAATTACATGTGAGGCTTATCAAAATGAATCGTCACTTGTTCCCAATGTTGCTATTTCTTAAGAGAGCCATGAACAAAAACAAGGGGAAAAAAATCTGTTTTGTCAGCTCTGTACATCCAAGAAACAGAAAACAGGCGCTACTGTGGGGACCTCTAACAATAAATACTTAATACCAGAGGGAAAAATGGAGACATACAAATTCAGAGAATAAACAATCCACTGCCCTTAGGTTATTCCCCTAACTGCTCCGTATTCAGAAAAATATCTCTGCCCTCTGACATGTGGATTAAATCAGTAAGAATCCCTGAAGTGTAAAACAGGGTATTCACTGCTAATCTCACTGAGATGGACATACAACATGACATCACTAATCTATGGTGGAAACAAAGCAACCGCTGTATTAAGCAACTGAGTGAGTGCAGAAATCATTTATTTAGCAGACATGGACTTCTAATAAATTGAAAGCCAAACTCTACTTAATGGGTTTAGCGTGACCTTCAAAAAAAACAAAGTTGCTTAAGAGGACTGGTCTATTGAACAGATTTCCTTATAGCTAAAAATTTGTAAATCACTGGGAAGGCAGAAAAATAAAACTGCTATGAGAAGTCAAGGTATCAAATTCTCTTGTACAACAAAACACATTGTATTTTATGTTTATGTGACATATTTAATTTCTCTAAGTCTTATCAGGAGCCTACAAAAATTTTTTCATTAAATCAATGCTGTATGTCTCCTTTACTATGACGTGCTTGATTAAAATACCACGATGTATATATTTTTTCTCTTTTCCTTAGAGGCCTAATCCCATAATACTTTATAAAGATCTTATTATGTAGAGATTGAGCTCTTTTTTCCCCAAACCATTCATCTTATTCAGTTTGATTAGGGTCACAGGGCCAGACTCATCCCTGGTCTAATTCCACTGTAGTCAAAAGAGCTACACCACTGACCACACTAGACCACATAAGCAAACATTTGGTGCCCTACATTTGGCAATACAAAAGAGTAATGTTGCATCTATTCAGTTTGCAGTCTGAACCATACTTTGATATATCATTCCAGATGCTAATGAGACGAACAACCATTTACAAGAATAGATACTACAAGTGTACCAAGCTACTCAAACTGACTCCCTAGTCTTCATACTTTGGGCAAATCTTCCAACCATTTGAGCAAATACTTTGGATATGATGTGCTACTTAGGCTCTCAGAGTGGAAAAATCTCATGCAACCTATTTTAATCTATTTTGGGTCTCAGTGACTAGAATTTCCCTGTCTGCTTAAGAACCAGCATTCACCAGTATCATCTGAACGATACTTATCTTCCTACCACCTGTGCAGTACCTTTAAAGTAAATTACAACTAGCTAAAATTGTCTTGTTCTACATGTACCAAACTCTATTAAATATTGTTCGAAACAATGTCATTTAAGGACAAAAAACCACTGAGCTCTGAAAGATCATGGATTTTTTTATCTTCCTGCCCAAGAGATTCCAACAGTCCTAAGTTCTGTCTTGTTCAACAAGTGTGTGTTGTACACAGGGACTGCACCGAGTAACCCACAACTCTTACTCATTTGGAAGAAAAATGAAGAAATGGAAAGGAAACCCCTTTAAAGGAAAAGGGGATAAGAAAACTGCCTTGGAGCCCTCTGTTTCTGAACTGCAAATATTTACAATTTTTATCTCATCATATAAAACTTGGACTTGAAGATCCATTCTATTTAATATCCACTTTTAGGCGGTCGATAGTCCCCATTCACTTCACATTCTTCACGTTTACTGCTTTCTCATTCTGTTAATAATAAAAAGGTGCCACAGATAATTAAAAACAAACTCAGTCCCAGCATTCATTAAGAAGGAAAATATGATCTTCTGAAAAGCTGTCACATGTAATAAAGCAGTGTTATCTGCCTAGAGTTAGTGATTTCAAATGGATAAGTCCAGAGGAAGAAATCCACCAAAACACAGTTAAATTAATTGCTGTTTTACAAGGGGGAGCTTAAAAATGCAGTAATTAATTGACCTACTGTTTGAGACAATTTCCCTATAGTTAACAATCACTCCTGCAAGAAATGAAAAGACAGCTTTCTTTCATTTGAAAGAAAGGCTAATGAAATCAGCACAAACTAACAAGGCCAATCTTTTTGGTATATATGAAGCATAGAGTAGAAAAATAAGAAACATCCATGGGATGGGATAAACTGTGCAACTTCGCTGCAGCTAATACCATTATTTCGAATTAGGAGGGGCATTCTCCCAGCACCCTAACATTCTGAATATTTAGCCCTAGGTCTATAGTTACTTGGGTAGAGAACAGTATAATTTGAAATTAATTGAAAAAGTCATTTTAGTGTTAGAGACTCAGAAAAACGTATGGGTTTTATTCAATATATGGGTTTTACTCATTTCACTTGTTCTAAACTCTGAATTTGCATGTATATTCCTGCAAATACATATAGGTATCATGTGCAAACACTGCCACTACTGCTTGTGCAACATATAAAGCTTTCAGGCACAACATAAACATAGATCCGCTAAGATTTGAAAGGAGAAAGTCATCATCATGCAACTCCAGCAGACTGAAGACAAATTCACCAAAGAGAAGTGAACATTTCCCTTGCAGACCAAATTTATGCATTTGCTTAGTGATTTTATTCTTTAGATGAACTCTACCACCTTACTGTGGATGGAAGTTGTGCTTATCAGCCCATTGTCCCTAGCACCCCACTGGCAGCTTCAGAGCGCATTTAGGACTGGAATAAACACAGACAGAAATTCTGATTTTGAGCCAGCCTTGACAGAAAACTTATGAGATACAGGTTTTGCACAAGGCCGACTGTTATAGAAAAGAAAGTATGAGAAGACTAACATTTGTTGCTACAGAAAAGCAAGTATGGGAAGACTAACATTTGTTTAGTGCGATTTTTCTTACAGTTTATAAGCACCTCAAGATTTAAGATCAAAAGTAGACCCCAGTGAAGAATGCAAATTTCACAACTGTTAGAAAAATGCCAAGTGTGTACAGCTTATAAATTTTGGCGAAGTTCTCCAAAAGCTGTGGTTTTCTCCTTTAGAGATGGCCCTAACTCTGTACACAAGTAGACATACATTAAAAAAATCCAGTTTCTATAAGGCTTTTTAAAGCTGTAGTAAGGATTTTTATAATAGTCTGATTCTGTGGTTAAGAAAGATCAATGTATATTATTTAGCAATTTAATTGCATTTATTTAAATAGTATTGGCCTATTAATATTAGAGATCATAAAATACTTTTATAATAAATGCAATTTGATTTTGGTGGATGTTTGGTGCTATTTTCTTGTTGTTGTTATTCAAGTCAAAAAATATGCATCAAAAAGTTAAGAGAAATGCCAATACACTATAATTATATTGTTAAATTTAAATATTCTATTAATTGTTCTCTTCTTCCACATAGAGTATAAATTCAAAAAATTATGTCAATGGGTTTTACTTCAACAGATTTATTAAAATACGTAGATAGCAGTTACTGTCTTTTTGGTGGGAAATAGCTGGTATATGCACTACCAGATCAGATCCTTTAATCAAACAAAAAACAACAGAGATTCTTTCAGCTAAGGATTAATTGCGCCAACTTAAGTCAGACAAAATATATTTTGGCATTGCTTCTGACAGATGAAAATAAAACAAACATTAGGGATCAGCTTGCAGCTAACAATATGCAAAATTAAAGAATATAAAAATTTTAAACTTTTATGGGAGTGCTGATTAGCTTTTGTTCTAAAAGCTGCATAGAACAGACTTTGCTGTTAATCTTGTTACACTTCCACTTAGCAAACAGAAACAAGGATCCTTAAAAACCCTGCTATTCAAACAAGATAATAGACACTGAATGAATACTATGTACTAGTGGCCTATGAAAAAAAAA
This sequence comes from Anser cygnoides, assembly GCF_040182565.1. Lineage (NCBI taxonomy): Eukaryota > Metazoa > Chordata > Aves > Anseriformes > Anatidae > Anser > Anser cygnoides. The sequence goes on from NC_089884.1 coordinate 9,179,346, forward strand.
ATGCCTTTTTTGTATTGAACAGAAGTAAAACAGTAAAAAGCTCAAATTATCTCTGAAGTCATGTATGACTATAAGCTGATTATAATAAAGTATACGGCCCATGCATTTTTCATTTGAAGGTTAAATTCTCAATTAATTTTTCAGCATGTTGCCATCTCCACTGAGCGCGGTTGCTAATTGCAGTAAAACAATAGCTTTCACTGGTTGAATTTGCATGTTGCATTCAAGGCACTGTCAGAGAGCTAATAGGCTCAAGCGTACTGAAGCCCAGACCAGAATTATTGCAGAAAATCAAAATCCAAACATCAAGCAGTTTTCAGATATTTTAAATTCTCACAGTTAAAAAACAAAAAAACAAACAAACAAACTTGCTATTCTTGATTACTTTTACTCCAAATTTTTCAGACTAACTTATTTTTTTCACGTAAGCAAAAGATTTCAGTAGCTGACATCCTAAATGCTCTTCAGTTACATGCATGAGGAACTGACAAAATGCATGTGGACATATTTTAAAGTTTAGTATTTGAGTCTTGTATGCAAACAATATGCTTTAAAATATAATTTATTGTTAAATGAGAATTAATTAACACCCAACTACTGAAGAGTATTTCAGGATATACTTTGCTTTATTAAAAGCCATTTCTTGGAATTTTGTATGGCTCTTAACGACTACGTAAAAGAGACCAAATTATATACATGTCACTTAGCCATCCATTTCCTCAATGCCTCAGAAGAACGCTGGCACAATAGCTACCTATCCCTCCTTTCATAAAGTGTTTAGGCAAAATGGATCCCAAACTGCTTATCTTGTGTCACTCTCACCCACCCTCCAAAAACACCATGAAAATTGTTTTGAACTGAGAAGAAAATTAAGAACGCAGGCAAGTTCCGCTTTTGTTCATTTAAGAACTAAGCTCACGTTTAGCTGAAAGCTCACTCTGAGAAAATTTACACATATACACCTACATATTATGCATGTACAGTGTCCAAACTTATAAAATCACTCAATAAATACAATTTTAACAATAAGCCAACAAGTCACAAAACTGTTTTTTTTTTCTTTGTTCTCATTAAACTTAAATAGATCTATAGGGATGATGGCCAACACTGTTTCAGACAGGAACAATTCTCAGGTATGCTATTTCAAGCTCTTCCTCATCAAAAATGGAACCTTGAAATGAATTGAGAGGGAAGAGTCCTGTGTTCCAAGAAACTGAAATAGCACACTTTATTGAATGAAACAACGAAAATTCATCTGAAGTACTATTTTTGGCCATTTCTACTACAAGATGTTGGTTTTCCCTTTGAGCTCCAGACTGCTGGAACTAGAGTCCATGCAGCACCATCCTTTTTAGGAGAAGAGCACCAAAAGCACAGTCTCAATCCATGGCTGCAATATTTTCTGTGCAGCTTGTACATGATATATACATTCACAATATATAACGGTGCAGTATAATGTTTTCTTGAGACTCAGATTGACTTGAGTAACTCGTGACTACACCATAAGTAATGTTGCCAACTTTTATTCACCTCTAAACTACACCATCTCATCGTAATCTGCAGTCCTAACACGCACATAACTTCTCAGTTTAGCCACAGCACACAATTGCCTTTGACAGACAAATAAAACGTCATTAATATTTTCATTAGTGCCATCGTTCACCTACTCCTTTCCATCACAAATGAGCAAGTTCTGTGTTTGAATTGCTACACTTTCACAGCATTTTTTTTTTAACACTGTTGTTTATTAAAAAAATCCAAGTACTTTAAAAAATATCTAGATTCTCTGCTAGAGACTCTCTCTTCTTCTTACCCTACATTTTGCCTAGGGTAGAAGCAGCTCCTGACCATGAGAACTTCACTACATTGTATGTCCCTCTCAGTGTTTTTGCTAAACTGGTCTAAATGCATTGGTTCATAAATGACAAACAAGTAACATTTGTGTGAAAGCAGCTTTGAAATAGAATTAAATTGTAAGAAGAAAGATTAAGACAGGACAAATTCTGATAGAAGCCTTCTGCTCCAGGTTTGAGCCCTGAAGAAATAAAAGATTTTGTGTCTGCTCAGCAGAGCACCTGAGATCAATGGTTATTTATCTCTCTCTCAGAAATATTACGTAAGTAGATAAAACAGAGAAACTAAGATACAGAATGCCTTCACTTAAGGCTGATCAACATTGAAATCATTACCTGAGCAAAGACGTAGACACACTCTCTTGGCTTGCAGTTCATCGCTCCATCCCACAGAGTCCCTGAAACAGGCACTGGTCCAGCTCCGAGCCAAGTCAGCCAAATCTCCACAAAGATTAATCTCAGCTACCACACTTCAAAATCACCAGCAGATACAAAGAAATTACAGAAGAAAGAGTAATAACAGAAACTAGTACTGGGCTGTTAATTAACATAGGCTCCCTCTACTTCAGCTACGTGTTTTTACAGGTCTGTTCCTCTAGTTTCCTTACATTTAGACAACACGGGTCAAATTCCATTGCTAACTCCCCAGTGTTAATGAGAAAAGACATTCATGCTTTTTTGGAAGCTGACATCCTTATTATCCTGATACTCTCTCTTTACTCAAATACACTGAGGAGGCAAAAAATCATCAGTATGAAAGAGTTCAGATTGGAAAAATCTACGAGACAAGAAAACTCTAAGATTGCAAGGCAGTAACAGTAGAAAAAATAAAAGCAGTATCACGTGAGCTAGGCTTTATGTCCAAAGGTAGATTCTAATTTTGGATTTTGCACCACTTAAAGTCAGAGCTTGCTTTTACAACCTACCTGCTTCCGTGTATAGCTATGGAAAGGCTCCTCTATGTTACGCCATTAATCTTGTAACCCTTAAAACATTTCTTTGTTTAAAACTATGAAGAAAGACCTTCACTCAAGCACAGTTGCAATCAATGGAGAAAACATTAATCACTTGAGAAGTAGTGTTTTGAGACTCATGAAATTGAAATGAATCACAATATAAAAAATGCAATTATTTTTAAGGGCTTTGTTTTGTTAACATTCAGTCATTCAATCTGCTCTTTGCATCTGTGTTCTTCGGGGGGAGAAGTGTTTAACTGGTGTTTTGGTGCTCAGTGCATGCTCCTTCCATCCCAGGGCCTGCCTCCCTCAACGCCACACTACAGGCTGCCTCAGGCACGCCTTACAAAAACCATCACAAGAAATATTGCGGTCCTAACAACATCATGACAGTGATCTCCTTCCAACTGTTACCTTTCAATCCAGCACCTCAGTTCAATCCTGCACTCAAATAAGCCTGAATTTCCCTGTGGCATGACACAATGATTATCTTTTATGGCTTCTGTTTGTTTGTTTGAAAAGGTTCTGCTGTCAGAGGCTGACTACATGACAAAATTCAACCCTGCAATAAGTAATGAATTTACTTGCTAAGTATTTATGACCCATTACCTTTCAACAGCCTGTTTATCCGACAGGGTTGATCCCACTACAAACTCAATAAATTGGTGTGCAGAGTAATGTTTCAGTGAACCAGCTCACTAGTACAATCTGTGAAACAAAAATAAAAGCTAGCTGATGATTTCAGCATGTGCTCTTCCCTGGTAAAGAGCGTTTGGGCTAGGTAGAAAATCAAGATGCACACATTGACTTGCTGGCTGCTTGACCAACCTATCACATGTGATATCAGACAAATGTATTGAAGACTCAACTTAGACAAATGCAAGGTTATCAGAGCTACAAAAATGCATTTCCCCGACAGACGAAGTTGAAAACTGTTTTCAGAAATTGACATTTTTATTTTATATATATATTTTTTAAATTTTACTTACGGTAAATTACAGCAAGTTTAAAAAAAAAAAAAGAGTAATTTTTTTCTTTTGAATAAATTATTGGTCTATGTTCCGGTAAGTCACTAACCAGATGGCAAGGTAGACCATGAAATGTGCTGTTTTCCAGTGCAGAAATATCAGGTTCTAGTCAGAAAAGAGCACTTCAGTTTTCTGTTGTGACAATGACTTTGTTTGCAAAAGAAGATTACTGACGGGCTGGCTGTCCTCTCCAACAACAGTCGTGTGCATTCCTGATGGGGCTGTGCTTTCCTTTCAAGCAATAGCAAGGCTCTGGGTTCTCTTCCAGGTGGCAGAAGATCTCCCTGAGATTCTTCACATGAGAAGGGATTTCAATGGACAGAACGTATCCCTACTTAATACGAAGGGAGCCTTACTATGAAAGCACAGAACAAGTACTCCTGCCCACAAGTAGCTATGGACAGGCCCTACAGCACTAGTGCATCTCAATAGCTCTTTCAGGAACAGTCCCATTAATATCTTTGAGACACACCACGTGAGCAATAAACTCTGCTTGCGCTAAAGGATTCTTGTCGATTTCCTAATAAAGAAAAATAGCCCTATCAGAAGAAATACCTAGATTGCAAACAGATTGAGTGAGCAATGCCCTCAGCTGGAGGCACTAAAGCCTGCTATACAGCACAGTGGTAAGAAATTAAAAATACAATGACTCTAGCTACAGGTAGCCAGACGCAGGCATGTCTCATCAGAAACCTGAGATTTCAAAGAATGCTAATCCATCAGAGAGCTGTAGTAATTGCCTACTTAAAAATAAATAAATAAAATCAGCCACAAAATGAACTTTGACCTTCTTGGTTGGTGCAAGGAAAAGAATGGAGAATTATGTGACATATCTACAACCCCGCGCTTTAGTTTGTACTTGGAGAACATCATTACAGATGCATCCTTTGGTTTTGTAAGTATTGGAACAACTGTTTCAACATTTTTTGACTCTGCTCCAGTGTCAATCTTCATTTACCCTGTGATATGAGAGACATGGTAACATCCTGACCATCATCATGCAGAGACAGAAGATTGTGGTTCCATTGCTGCAGGCGGGTAGGAAGGGTGCGCACTGCGAGCTGCACGTGGGGAAGGAGCATGAGGCAAAGAAAAATTAAGGTTGCTCTAACAGAGTCAGCTCACTCCCTCTCCAAAGTAGGAAAGGAGTAAAATAAAGTAGCAAAAAGTAAAATAAATATGTTGCTCTTCTTACTGTTATGGCTACCCACAAACCTGGGATAATTTAAGTGCTTCAGGAAGATGGAAGGTCTTCAGAATAAGACAAAAACCTCACTAGCTGTCAGCAAGAAACTTGTGGTGACACCACCAAGACCAGAAAGTGCCTTACCACTGAGGTCACAAGTGGTGGTGAAATGTTTGTTTTTGTTGTTGCTTTTTCTCACTATATGGCTTAAGACTGATTGCTTGAAAATAAATGCACGTAGCTTAAATTTTATAGCCAGAAAGGGAGGCTAATATAAATAATGAGCTCATTGAGAATAAGTTAAATGGCATTTCAAGGTTTTGAGGAAATCTCTTGCCACGCATGTATGCCCATAAAGCACATTTACCCAAAGAACTCATGATCTATACAGATGCGGACATTTCAGTGAGAACAGAGAGATGCGTACTGTTTTGCTACTTCTATTTCTGGCAGTGCCTATATTTACCCTCTACCAGAAAATAAATCAAACTAAAATAAGCTGAATTCTAGAGCCCTTTCTCATACTGATCTTGTCTGTAGAACTTGTTCACCAATTCAAACTTCAGTGTGCTGATTCAAAACTTTCATCACTGAACACATAGCATTTAGTGGTATGGAAATTTGAATGCGAAGCAGAAGAGAAATTTGACTGTGAACTCCAAATACAGAGCACTGTTCTGCCAGAGCTGTTTTCAACTGCTCTTTTTTAATTCCATTAATCAATATATTTAGACTTATTTTCTCCAGAAGACAAATTCACACATTCATGCATTCATATAAGGATTTTTTGTTAGACATCATTTGTTAGAGATCAAAGAAATCCTTGCAAAATAACACATTTGTCCCTCAGTTTTTGATTAAAAGAAAAAGAAAAGCCCATTTTTTCCTCTTTATTTTATATATTCTTGGTATTCTGAGGCTATACTGCAGAACCCTTCCTTTTATTGAACAGGCTAATATAAAGAAATCAAAGTTTTTACTCTCTTTTGCCATCAGAGCTTACAAATGCGTTATAAATGACCATGTGACATTGCTGCAAGCCTGCACTCTCTGATTTCATTTACACACCAAGAAGCCCCACATGCCAAAGAGCATCACAGCTAACTAGAGGCCAACAATAGTCACTGAACTGAAAGTTTATAGCTTGCTAATTATTTCCAAGTGACATTTAACAGAAATAATTTGTTTGCCTATTTTTGTCTCATTAGCAATATGTGTAATTTCAATTAGGTTAATTAACCAAGTTCCACCAACCAGTTCATCTCACTTATTTATTCCCTGCAAATTTTCCTTCTTTTCAAAAAAGTCAAACAAAGCTTTTTGTTTGGAGTAAGTTTGGCAGTGATGAAGGAGGGGCTTTAGGTGATGGGTTGGAACAATTTTTATCTGTTATTTCTTATTAAACACAGTGATTTCATAAAGCTTGGTGGTGGCAATTCAGTGTAGCAGTCATCAAATAAGAAATGCAATTGAGAAGAAAGAAAAGGAAAAAGTCGTCATAAGGTGTAAATAGAAAAAATCCACAGGGGAAGAAATGATGCAAGGGGATCACTGGTGAGAGAAAATTTGATCATGGTGTGCTTTGCTGTGTGAAGGATGCTGTTTCTTAGATAAGCTGCAAACTAAAGTTTAGCAAGACATTTTGTTTTACAAGCAGACTGAGGGCAACATGGAATGTGCAGCACAAACATTTCAGCTCAGACTTAAGAATATTTCATCCGTTTCCATTTCTCTATATATAATTGATAGATAGCTGTATTATCCTCTGGATTTGTTAGTCAAAGTTTTATCTCTCAAGAATTACTTAATGCATGAGAATACACCAAAGATCAGTCAGACAAGAAGCAACAGGCTTATTTTGTCTGCAAGTTTTCAACCTCAACTAAAAACAGAAATAAACATCTGTTTTCTGTAAATGTTTAATACGAAACACGGACAGAAAATAGCAGTTAAAAGAATTAAAGGTATCTATTCATTAACTAGGTAATTTAGAGCTTGTTTTTTTTTCACACTAATACCTAATACAGCTTGGCTTTGTATACAATTTATCAAAGCTACATTCAAATATGGATTTGGACAGAAAAGTCTATTTTTTTTTCCTGTGATGTCCGGACAGCAGGAGTTTATTTACTGTGAAGTCTCGCTTTCATACTGGAAATCCTAAGACAGATCTGACAATCACACAATTAAAGCACATTAATAACTAAAAGAATAAGAGCCTATTCACTGCTGTAGGTGAGCGTACAAAACTTCGTCTAAGATACAGGCCCTGTGTACCAGAACAACTCACCTCACTGAAGATACTACAGGAATAAAGTACTTTAACAACTGTTCATTGAGTGGATCCCACAATACGTACATTTCTGTACAACTCTGCAAAGAGCTTGACTCAAATGAATCTAAACCAAAATTTTACTTTTGTACAACCATGTTAAAACAAAGAAGTGTGTTTCTTTGGCTCTTTCCTTTCACATCTAACCATGTTTCTAAACAAGACATTCAACTGGGCTGGAATTTTAGTAGCCATTTACATGGAGGCAACTTAGTACAGTTAAGTCTTCAAAAAGCTCTGGGAATACATGACATCTTCATTCCTACTTGAACACAGATAAATGCTGTTCTCAGTTCTAGTTGCCATTTTCACAGTAGCCAGGTGAATCTGGGTAACATGTGAATGAATTATATTCTACTCAACAATAAACCAGCAGGCCAGCATTCCACTATTTTTTCTTGCACTTTTGATCCTTCTCTAACTTGGATAAACTTCCAGCTGAAGACTGTAATTTCCTTAAGAGCTAGATCATTTCAGAAAAACAATAGTAAAAATATTTTACCATAGCAGCTCCTGAGATTTTTGAAAACATGATTAGGATGAAAGGAATATTCAGGTTTTTATCACCTAATCTTGAAGTATAACAGTATTATGGACACAACTGTATGCTATCTTCATGTTATTTTCTTGATGTAATTTGTTACAGAAAGTAAGGATGTTTGTGGCCATGCCTGGAAATACAAACTAAAGCATGCTCTGGCTGGTTCAATCAGAAACATGGGATTTAAATTTGTGAGAAAATAAAAGTTTGAAAGCTTTGGTGAAGGGGGGGGGTTATTCAGGAAACTGGCAGTCTTCTACATGTGTTCTCATTACTCTGTACGCCTCTTAACAGAAAAGGATATTAGCAGATAATACTTTGTTTGGGATCCATTCCAAATTGACAGTATCAAGTAACTCAGATTGGTGCAAAACTGTAGCCTCGAGGATTATCTCAAAAAATTTGACTGAAGTTCACTTTTCTAGAGAAACTTTTTAGCACAACAGGCCGAGAAGCAAATATAAGCCAGCCTTATTTTTAACTTCTCTCACCTTGAGTTTCACCATGCCTCTAATAGTCTAGCATTAAATGGCCTACAGAGTAGCAATAGTAACCTTTATATGCTGTTTCCTAATAATCCCCTGTTACAGCCCAAAAAACTGAAAGTGCTTGATTTGATGCCACTGTATCCTTGTTGAGCTTTCTCAAGCACCACGTATTGCAGCATACTACTGGAACACCAACATACTTGTTTAAATGATGCAGTAAATTCCATGAGTTTTCCATGATGTTTTATTGAAAGTGTTCTAGAAGTTTGTTTTGTTTTGTCTTTGTCTTCTTTTGTTTCAGTGCACTTGAATGTTATTATGTGACTGCTGTGGCTATTATATCCTACAATGAATTAGTGCATTGTACTGCACTTCCATACCTGCAGACCAGCCATTTAATAAATAAATAATATGCCAACACTTATTAAGATATAACTACACATTTCATCAACAAAAAAAATTAAGTACAATGAAAAATAAAGAAAAGCCATGTGAGACTATCTACTTGAACTGCTGAATGCAGCAAGCAAGCACAAGATTAAAAACAAATCTCTAAGTACATGACTGTCAAAGCAGGGCGTTACAGCTTAAAGGATACATTATGACAGCTTTTTTTTAATTAGTAATGAATTATAAATAAATACAAAGCATAAAAGCAGTATGTGCTCACAGTATTCTCTTCTGAAAACATATCCAAAATTGGATAACTTCTTCATTTCACAGCCTTCCTAACCTAGATTATAAATCTTCACACTATGTATAAGGCGACATTTATTCCTTATGTTCACACTGAGTAGGAAATGGTGAAATCACTGTTATATCAGGTCCTAGATGGTATTCACTATCGGTGTGCTAACTGGATACTACGCAGGGATTTGTCTGTTTTCTTTTTAACGTCCTGGCTTTGCAGGCTGGCCAGATGTCTGATTACGGTGCTGGACACAGATCCTGCTTCCGATGCATCCACAGCAACCAGTCCTCCTGACCTATGGATAGGGTAATCACTCATGGCTAAGTGCACAGGAAATATATGTGTACAGGACTACTTGATGTAGTTCAGTCTTAGGTCTGTTAAACATCTCATCCAAGGTTGAGTTAGACCTTTATAAAAGCTTGTGGCAACCAGTATTTGTGGGCGGATAATACAAAGAGAAGCATACAAACAAGCCGATGTTTATTCTCCACTGAAAACTTCCAGGAGTATTTTAACACCTACTTTAGCTATATACTTAAACATTATTTTAATTTCTCCTCCTTCCATTCATGCTTTACCAGCCTCTTCTTTTCAACGTAGGAAAAATAGCTTAGCAGTGTTTTCTATTGGGACTAACTCGTCTCATCAGAAATAAACCTGCTCACTTAACCTTGATGATGCCAGACCTCTGTAATCAACATATAAACATTGACTGACTTTTATCAAGTTGTTTAAAAATTGCATATGAATAGCACTTAATACAACATTATTTCCCAAACCTAAGGCACTAAACACTAATACATTTTTCCTCTTGTTGCAAAATCATATTTATAGCTGATAACAAATAACCCAAGCAGAGATGCTCTTCAAGATGCCTCAGCTTTTTTGATTCATTCGATAATCCTTTCGGTTAAAACTTTTCCAGTGGAATTCTTCATATAATAGGAATTTTAACTATTCTAATTATGAAATTTATTTCAATTGAATGGCAGCTGGGCAAAGTGGCTTTGAGTTGTAGTTACATGTTAGTTGTTAAAGGTTACCAGGAAGGCTTAAATCTTTCCCATTAACTAGTGGTTCCTACTCAGACTTCAGAAAAATGCTAAATGATTGTAACAATGTGGAATAAAAGCATCCTCATGCAAAAATACACAAAAGCAGTCATTTTCAATAGCATTATTATGTAGAAACATCACAGTACTCATCAACAACATTTTAAGAGCTCATTGAAATAATAAAGTGGTTACAGTAATTTCCATTAGAAGGTTTATAAATAATATCTGCTGTTTGGTACCTTAAGAGAGCACAACCATGTAATAATTGAAATGTCAGTGCATCTTCCTTGTGAAAGTTTCTATTTCTAAAAGCAGACATCTGTCTTACCGTCAGAGATGGAAATTGTACATTCTTCCTTCTACCTCAGCGTTTCAACTGTGGACCAAAATGCTGCTTGCTTTTCTTATTCAGTTGTGCTTCCAAATTAAACAAGGCCATATACAAGAAACAAAATATTTCATAAAATTATTTCTGTAAGTGCAGGATCATAAAGAATAAGAACACATACACATCCCTCCTGGTTTATTTTTGTTAACTTTCTCATTTTGAATCAACTGAAATGCTAAAAAGAGAGGGAAACAAACAAGACAAAGTATAACTTCTAAAACTAAGCTCTTCTAACTGTATAATAAGAAGTCATTAAGTATCTATTCTATCACATTCATTGTTATAAAAAAAGCTCTTTATTATGCTGAAATGTATACTTACAAAGCATTTCAGTTATATAATGAGATCTTTTGTGAACAATTTGGAGGCTGACATTCTGGACAAAAATAAGAGTTTTTCAATATTGGTGTCCCTAGATCTTTTATTGATACTTCTTATCTTAATGCTAGCAGATACTCTCCTTCAGAGGCCCTAGAATAGAGTATAAAATCTTACCGCTTATGCAACAGACAATAATTGTTTTCTCTCAGACACAAACCTTTAGCTCAGGTTATAGGCAAGAAGGCTGTGCTGATTTGTTTGTTTTTAATTCCATAAAACAGGCTTGTATTACTTCCCAGTACCAGCCCTTCAGTACAGTAGACCAGTATCCTTCTCAACCTGAATAACTGGTGAAAATTTTTCCAGTAAGAATATGTTGACCTTCATCCTCCTCGTCTCTCCTGCTTTGTCTGGTACAAAGTACCAGGTACTATGGTTTATTACCAATGAGCTTATGGATTCCTTTCTTCCCAAGACAAAACTCTAATTTGATTCATCAGAGAGTATGTTGAAGGAAAGCAGTGGGATTTCTTTCTGTAAAAAACACGTCTGACAGAACTCTTCTTCAGTCTCAGATATGCTGAGCAGATAAAGGGCACTTTGGTCACTGAAAACTGCCAAGTTCAATTTATTTGTTATTTTTTAATATGCCAGAATAAAGTACTCTGTAGTTTTCCAGGACCTAATCAAAGTACGATATATTTGTGAGGAAGAATAGGTAAGGAAGGGAACGAGGATTCATTGCTTAATAGAGCGTGCTGCCATGGTACGAGCTCTGTTAAGTCATGTTAAGAATGAGATCTTACATGACTGGTGTCCTAACCAAAATTTCAGATTAGTATTTAGAAGCGAATGTTGACAGTAATATAATACAAAGATCACACAGGTATGTATTTTTTGCCTATCTCCCCCCCCTGCCAGCATTGTTATTGTACTTCATAGGCCTATTCTCCGAATGTGATTCATAACAGGAAAGGTCATAACAGAAGAATTTCTAATAACCCAGCATACTTTTGCTAGGCCAGGCTTCAAGTTTTGTTAAATCAGTTCTATCAAGCAGACAAAAATCTGTTCTAAATCATCCTTATGCAAATTTCCTATGTAAGAAAGAATTTTTCAGTTAAAGTCAAGTTTTCCCTTGTTAACAATAGAAGCGGTCAGAAATGGATGTTTCCCACCTAGAAAACAGAACAATGCACAAACAAAAATTGGAGAAAAAAGAAACCAAACCAGCCAACCCACAGATTTTGGCAGAAAATTGCTGATTCAATGACAGACAGAAATCGCTGGTAAACAGGAAGATACTTGAGATTGCTCCTTGATGCTAAGCAATAGCGAAGCACTGAGTTTGGGCTGCATCATCACCTCAGAACTGTCTGCATAAGGTTTGCTTACAGGTACCTGCACACACATCTTACACACCTTCAGCTATATTCGATTCACCCTTTACAACACATTTAATTTCCACATGCTTTGAGTCTTCCAGCAGGACTGCAAGGAATCCCAGTGCCAGTGCTCACACACAGGAAGAACTGGCCAAGGTCCATCGCAGCCTGAAACTTGCAAAGATACCATCCCTATAAAAAGAAATACTTAGAGCTGAGCTTTACTTCAGTCCCATTAGTCTGGATGCATCCTAAAAAGTGATACTTCCTGCTTCGCACTGACATTTTTCCAAAGCAAGTGGTTGCACAAAGCATATCCATGAAAACAAAAAGAAGGATTATAACAGACATGGATATATCCAGGTCTGAACAATTTTAATTAGTCTGATAGCTCTCTATAAAGCACAACTGAAATGTTAGGGCTATCAATGAAATTATACTCCAGCTTTTTATGAAATGTACACTATTTTCTCATCCTCCAAGCTAATTAGGCTGATGGTTAGGACTGCAAAATACAGCTGTTTTCCTGACACCTTTAAGTTCAGCTAACACTGAACTCTGTTTTGTTGAACCTTTTCCACGTTTGGTTCAATGGCAACAGACTGCAAACACAGAAAAATACCCACTTTAATTAACTTTTACTCCTTTCCAGGGGGTGTTAAAAGAAAACCAAGAGCTATTACAGAGACAAAGTGAATGAGCCTTCCAGACAGCGAAGGCTATTACATTCAATTGTTTGGCAACACTTCTATTCAAGACTAACAATTTCAGAGACTTATGTTCTTAATAGAGCAGACTCAAACTCTTCTGATGAACAATTTTCCATCAGAAACCGCTGATTTTCTGGATCAAAACATGCTACGGGAATGTGTTTATTCCACTAAAACTTCTGATGGAAACCAGGCAGGCCAGCTAGAGGGCTGGTGGATTGGCTCAGCCGCCTGCCTGCCGCAGCCAGGCTGGCAGCAGAGGCGGCAGGCTGGCTGCCCACCGCCTCCACTGCCCAGGCGACTTGGCCCCCTCTTCTCGGGGTCCAGCACATCATGCGTTGTAATCGTATCTAGTATGGAAACAGTCAACATTCAGAGGAACAAGACAAAATATTTCAAGCTTCCGAAAAATTAATATTCCAGTAAGGTTAGCAGGAAAAAGCTTTTTCTTTTTCTTTTTTTTTTTTTTTTTCATAAAAAAAGTTCAGAAATTCTCCTGTAAGGAATATTTATGGTCTTGTTCCAGTTCAAAACCATAAAGACCAAGTCATCCACCGGACTTTCTGCAGAACAGGAGCTCCAGGTTTGGAGCACATTTAGCTATACACAAGCAACTACATTCAAAACAAGAAGCCATAACAAACCATGGTATTTCTACAATAACTGGCAGAGTTAGAAGACAGTTACTGCCTTTACTTTTCCAATAACATAAGGAATTTTTTAGTGTGAAAAAACTTAAGGACTTATGTAAAGGGTTTTTCTTTTCTTGCTCATTCTGAAGTGATATATTAAAAAAGACTAAATTGTTATCTTTATAACTACCATAGGTTGCGCTGGCAGGACTTGAAGGCCACATGTTCTGACTAGGCAGTAGACATTACCTTTATTTTCTCCTAACACCCCCCTAGCACCCAGGCTGTTTGTTCACGTGACCACAAGTGAGCACATGGAAACCAAATGCAAGCATCCATTGTACAACATACACAAGCCCAATGAACCCTCTGACAAGTGGCCTTTAGAAACCATTTCTCACAGCAGTTACATTCATGACATCCTACCACCATGTGCCACTCCAAGCTGACGTGAGGGGAAAATGCATACTGTGGTCACAGAACGTGCATAGCTAGCATGCAGACTACATTCTCAGAGTAGATACCCCTACAGTCTGCTAGAAGGCTAAGTTATCTAGCATATTCAACTAAATGTTCTTTAATCATAGCAGGTGCAAATTTCTACGCCCCTAAATCCTGGCCACGTTTAAAGTACAATAATCATAAATTTAATTCCTGAAAACCTCATAGAACTTTTCCCTACAATAACCATATTTAACAACTCAAATGACAAAATAAACTTTCAGAGAAAATTAGTAAGCCATAATGAAAGTCTACATTTTGTTCACTTGTTTTTATGGTGCTGAGCCGTGCAGCTATAGAGGTTTTGAACTTTTTTTGCATAAGATCTATTTCAGGTTTATTACGTTGTACAGGCAAGAGTCATGAAGAAACTGAACAGAACCAACAGGATTCACAGATGTGAAGCCCAAGACACCTTGCACCACTGGGGGAATATTTCTGCCAGAAATACCTTTTAGTAGTTTGATACTGCCATTAGTCATCTCCAAAAACATTAAGCAGCAGTAGCACACATTTAAAGAACTAAGAGTTCCCTTCAAAATGGCAAAAATCTGTTCTTCCCTCACATGTGCTAGAAGCACAGGAGTTGAGTGCTTCTCCTTCCTCAGAAAACCCTTGATTCCATAATCTTTAGAAATCAATGCTATCAATGTTCACGTTTAAAAATAACCTTGCATTTACCACAGCTAGCGTTTTTACTCCATGCGTTGCAAACACTATATATAGTATGCATGAACCCACACTGGAAAGTAAAGGTGACACAAGCACAGTGACACAAACAGGACATATAGATTAGGGAGTATTTATAGACAGCAAAAAAAAATATTTTGCCAATATTGCTTGATCTACCAGACAAGGACAAAACTGATTTTTTTTTCCTGGCATACCACATACAGAGATTGACTGAAATATATTCTACACCACAGTACCCAAACCCCATTGGAAAGCCAAATATATCACTAATATGGCAGTTCTGCCACATGTCATTGTATCGGGCTTATGTGGCAAGGTTTTGGTCACAGGGGGGCTGCAGGGGTGGCCTCTGTGAGCAGAGCCTAGCAACTGCCCCATGTCAGATCAGAGACAGCTCCAGCCAGCTCCAAAAGGAACTCTGGTTTCTTTGCAATAGGCAATACATTGCGTGAATCTCCCTGTACTTAGTCTGTTTTGCCTGTGACCGTAATTGCCAAGTTATTTCCGTGTCCTGATCTCAACCCGTGAGCTTTATTTTTCATCATGGTTTCTCCCCCTGCTCTTTTGAATACGGGGAGTGAGAGCAACGTGTGGTGGAGCTGAGCTACAAATCGGTGTGAAACCATCATAGTCACACACCCAGGCAGATCTGAAGTAGCAGAGAGAAAATACCTATTTGAAAATACTAACATTGCCAGAAGTGTTGGTGATTGACGCGGGGAATAGTCACACAGTGCAACTTAAAGCCCTATAAATTACAACAGAAAACTCCTAAATTAGGTGTTTTAAACCTGCAGGTAAAAAGGTAAATACTTCCCTCATGTAGCACCTTTCTCTGAGTCAATATTGAGTCAAGCTTCCTACCACAACTATAATACCTTTAATAAAATAAAGCTAACTCTAGAGGTAATCACAGTCAGGCTTTCAGAACCTTAAGAATAAATGTCGTGAACATTTCAAATATCAAGAGATTCCATAAAATTGAATTTGTACTCATTTTACTTCACTTAGTTAACCTCGATTTCCCAACGTGAACTGACACGTAACATTGCTGTGCACTACTCGACAGCTTCCGCTAGGCGCGAATACCAACTCCCACTTCACTGTTCTCCGTTCGTATGGCAGGGCAACAGGATGCTCCGGGCGTTTCACCTCGCCACCCAGGCATATGGACCTCCCATATGGCAAATACCAGATCCACCCCAGCAGAGAAGCTCCAGAGGCTGCTCAGAAACCCCACCAAAGCTGCCCCACCCAAGCAGACAAAGAAAAAGTTCCTGCTCAGGAATCTAAAAACTGGCCCAGTTGTTCTGAAACACTTCAAGAAACACATTCCATTGCTAATGATTTGTAAACTAAGTTATACCAAAGTTACAGAGTGAAGTCTCAATCTGAGTGGGAGGTTTGGTTTTGCTCCTAACCACTGTTATAGAGAAGGTATGACACGGAAGATGAGTGCCCTCTCACTGCTGAAGTCTAGATAAGGCAGATGTAGCATTTTTCCAGAGTAATACAATGCCAAATCCTCCTCTCTTCATCCACATGAGTAAAGTCACGTCAGTGGGTATGCTTTGTAACATCAGAAAGCAGAATTTACCCAGAGGTACCTTACTTCAAAAGCTATTTAGCTATTTTTTTTTTTCCTCCTTCCATAAGCTTAAAAGTTTGTGCTTTTCCAACACATTTCCAAGCATCAGTAGACTTTGACAGTTAATTTTGTTTAAAAAAGTGATAACTTAATTGCTCGAGTTAGCTGAAAGACTATATCACGTGCTGTTTCAGCGTGTTTTATTTCTACTCTGGTACAGCATTAGTTGAAGTGTTAAAGAGCATATAACTGTTGGGCATGACATGAAGGAAACAAAATCAATGAGATTTACCACCCAAGGCAGTCCGCGAGGCAGTGCCAGTTATCTGAACTGAGACAATGGAGTTTTGTGATTAGAATTTTACTGATTAAGCTGCACTTGTGGGTTTCTGTCTTTTCTTAATCCAATATAAGTTTTACTGGCTCATTACTGCCAATTAGGAAAGACTTTACTTTAAAAATTTATTGAATGCTGATGATGAACAACACAAACTCTTATGAAGTGCAGTATTAATTAGATGTCAGACTCTGAGTAAACTCAGATAATGAATAAACAAGCGTAAATACACAAGTTTTCCATAAACTGCATTATAGCATCATAGTCGCAACACAACACTTCACTTATGATTGAGGAAGCCTTTTATTTAAGCCCACAGTTTCAGGGCTCTTTCCTGGAAACATTTTTGTACGAAGCAAGGAGCACGTGGGGCACTCGAGGAGGTTTTACTGCACTATGGGAACCATCCACTTCTTAAAAGCAACCCCTAAGCAAACCCACTCCAAGAGGGATGAACAAGACCGAGTGCTGTTGTGGTCTAAGTAAACTCATTAAGTCTTTTCAGAGCAAGGTCCTAAAAAGGTTATTGCAGAACAACCAACACAACTGGTACTAATAAGGACCCCAATGGGGGCTGGAAACAACACAGAGGTCCACAACCAAAGAAGCAGACAGCCTTCCTTCTTCCACCTCTCCCTAGGGAGCTCCTCTTGCCATGGCTTATGCCACACCTGATCCATAGTCAGATGACACTATCAGTCCTTAGGACTCAAACACTTGGAGTTATAAATTATTTTAGTTTTCTTTCTGTGCTGGGCTACCCTCATGCATGAAAGCGGAATTTGGCAGCCTTTGGATAACATTCTTAGACGTGGCTGAATTAGCGTCCCGTCCCCCGGGTTTTTCTGTCACAGTCTGTTTTTCTGATTTTAGGTAGCTTGTATCCACTCTCATAATTCAAAACACATTCACTTAAAAAAAAAAAAAAAAAAAAAAAAACACACACACACACCACTTTGTACCTTAAAATGACTTAAAAGCATTTTTCTTCTATATTCACCCGAAGAAGCTTCACCAGTAGTATTGTTTCCTTTTGTAATGATTTTGTTTCCATGGTTGTTTGTTTGTAAAAGGAGCTCAACACAAAAAAAGACTGATACAGTTATGACTAAGTATATAAATATACTACTAATTAAGTAGCAGAAACATTAAGATCAGTAAACTCGTCTTGCATCCAGCATTTAAAGTACACAGGTTTAGACTATGATAGACACTGAAGTGCATTACATACAGAGAACTTCTGTGTTCATTCTTCTGGCTCTTAGCACCTACAAATGCTCAGCCCTCGCACAGAATTATTTTATTCATCCACTAAAGCACACTTTTGGCATATCAGACTGGATTCTATTACCATGTACCATAGAGTAATAAAGACAATTAACCAGTTAGGTCCTAGCTAAGTGGAGAAATTTTTTTCCTCCACCCAAACACCAGTTAATTCCCCTACACCTCTCCACTCCATGGCCTTTAAAAAGTCCCATTTAGCAGAATTGCTCAGGCACTTCCTGATAAACCATTTTTCCACAGGCCAAAAAAAAAAAAAAATCAATTCTGAAAAAAGAAGCTATCATAGAAATGTATTTATGGACACCACTTCCATCTGTAAAATTCTTCAGGCTCAAAGGGAATTTCTAGTCAAAAGTCAAAGCCCAAAATAACCAGCAACCCAGCAGGCAGGTTATGATATCACCATGCTTCCCAGCAGGAATTAGAATCAGCATGTCTAACATTTGAAGCATACATCTCAATCAGTGGGCTTATTGACTTTCTGGGGCTTCCACTATCTGCCTTTTCACTGACAAATAAAATTAAAGGCTTATTTTATCTTGATGTAGAATAAAAACAATTTAGAAGTTAGCAGAAATCTTGTTTTCCAGCCACCTAGTATTCACTGAATTAAATGCTAACAGGATGGTGTAAATGTTGCTCATCATCTATGTATGGTTTTTTAACGTTAACTCTTTTTATGCAACCATTGAGCAGCGAGCAATTCCTTCACGTTTCTACCAAAGGAGGACTATTTCAAGTATTTTAAAAATTCACCAAATATATTCACATTTTTGTTAAGATATGGGTCCGATCTAAAATGTGTGTATATACATATAATCTGCACACAAATTCCCAAATGCTTATTGCAAAAAAAAAAAGTTCTAACTTAGAGAAGTAGTCCTAATAAGATTAACAAATAAGAAATGTATGTCTAAGGGCCCTTTACAAAATCAAACCCTTGTACTGTTCTGTGGTAAGGAGCTTCTTTCCTCTCTACAACATCATCCTCTGAATATTAGTGACAAGTAATATAAAGTTTCCTGGCTAGGGTAAAGTGTTTCTTGAAAGCAGGCCACAATTTATAATAGCATTAAGCATAGTTTTAGAGTGTATATGGAGTACAAATGCAAATGGGGATCTTTCTACTGTCACATATTTCAGTTTGTAGCACCATCTCATGAATTTGCCATGTAATACAACCACTGTGTGTTAATGAAAACGAGGCAGTGGAAGCTCATAAGTCTCTTATTTGCGTTCTATCATGAAACCAACTATCAGCATTTGTAAAATCCCCCAAAGCACAGCTACTTAGGTATATTTATTATCAAGTTGTGTTATCTATTCTATAATTTAACACTGAAGCTAGCTTTCTAATGGTAAGCCCCATTTTAGAGGTTGCCTCCTCCACCACAGCTTCCTCTAAAAAGCAATCTATTTCTCTTAAATGTCATGTGCCACATCACAATCAGGATAAGAATTTTCCTGTCCAGCTTAGAAGAAAAAGACATTTAAATACCCCTACTTAAAGATCTCTCTTTTATGTAAAACACTCCAAATTGCCTGTAAAACCATATTTGTATATACACATCATCATACACAATTGGAGTCCTTCTGATAGGTACATCAGGTCACCAAGGAAAAGACTTTCTAATACTGGAGCATTAACATAGAGAAAGTCAGGAGCTGAACAAAACAGGCTGTAAAGAACAGGTACTGAACTGACCTCAAATCCAAGGTATTGGGGAAAGACTGGTTACCTTTATGACCTTTATGATCATTTTCATGACTATTTCTCTTTCCTTCTCGTTATAGCAAGAATTTATTTTTTTCCATCCACGCATATAGCTGGAAATTCAAAAGGTACATCAGAAATAATCTCCTAACATTATCTATAGGAACATCAAAGCTCTAGCTGCAGAAGCAGTCCCCACCCATCCTTTCCGTTCCATGAAACTTGTCCTCAAAGGCTCATACAGGCTGTAAATAGCAAAAGCAGTATCATCCTCCAAACCAATTTTATCTCCAAGGCTTTCCATAGCTCCCTAGCTACTTTTCGCCTAATGCATGTCCTGTGTCAAACTAGTGATTCAATTTGTAATTCCTACGACATATGAAAAAAGTTTGTTGTTATATCAGTGCTGGATATGCATTTCTAAGGAGTTTTATATTAAAAAGGAAAAAAAGTCTTTATCCTTTAAACTTGGATCAATTTGTTCTCCATGCACTTTGAGTTAATTTCTGGCCTAGCTAATCTTGTCAAACAATTTTGTACAGCAGTGACCTCACTTTTACTATTTGTTTCTCCAGAATCATATCTCATGGTCTCCATGCAGACAAGTCCCTTATGGGACTCGGTGTTTATCCAAACAAGAGTTCCAGAGCTTTATCCAAAATGAAAAAAAAAGCAGCATCACAAACATTACCATAGAAACAACGACAGACATAGTTATTAAGGAAAATGAAAAGTAGAAGGTAACTTAAACAGAAAAGATAGTTTCCTTTAACAGATAACGCTAACAAGATGGAAACGAATTTTATTAAGCACTGAATGATCAAAGGATATTACTATGCCTTTTATTTAAACAGGCAACTATAACTGACAAAAAATCAAGCGAAAAGCCTGATTCTGCAACCTTTATAGACCTTCAGTAACATCCTCTTGATTCAATTCATCACAGTTTTATATCATCCTCTGATTTTCTTTTGCCTGACTGTCCTACAATTGTCTCTATGGCATCTTCTCCATACTCTGAACGTAAAAATGTGATCTCATTTAAGTCACTAGAATTAGGGGCAATGGACCTTATATAGCACTTTTCAACAATGCAACACTGCTCTCACTGTTTCAATCTCCCTTTTTATATAATACTACTAACCTCAAAGAGGACAACCTTTACAATGTAATTCTCAGATTTAGGAACATCTAAGTTAAGAACATAGCAACAGTGACGAAGGTTCATCCTTCCCTCTTGCAGCTTGTTATTATGTGCAGCTTCACAGAAAAATTAACTGTAAGTAAAAACTATAAGGAAGACCCAGACTATACTCCATTTGTTTCTGACTGTGCATTGCCTCTAATGTCTCTAGGATTCCACAAATTTATCCTAATAATGAACTTGCCAGTGAGCCCGTCTGCAGATTCTAGAAAGCTACACATCACAACTCCTCTGCAGCATCTTTACTTTTGTCTGTTGTTTTGCTGTTCATCTTGACATGTATGTGCTCCTAAAAAAATTATTTCCAGACTATTAAATGATGGGTACATCACTCTCCATAAGACCTTGTGTCAAGTTCCAGATTTCTGCAGACCTAATAAGATCTTTACCCACTGATGCTGAAAGAGCACAGCAATAGAAATCATGAGAAATGAGGCAAATAACTGCTGTGCCCAAACATTGCTTAGAACTGTAGATGCCTACCTTACCATCAAGTCTCAAATACTGAAAGAACATACAGAAAAAAATACATATATGTAAAAATAGGAACATGGTAAAGGTAGCGATTTTTCTGTGATGAAACTGTATGGAAGTATTGAAGAGATTTTTTTTTTTCTTTGTGGCTAGGTTATGTACATTCCCATTTAATAAACTTCAAAAAGCAAACTGTTGAAGAACTAAATCATTTAAAAAGACCAGTATTCAATTGCACAACAGAAGTTGTAAGACCTTTGGACATGCTCGAATTGCAGCAGAGTACTGCCGATTCCTTGATCACCCCAGTGTAGACTGGTCATCTGACATAGGAAACTGCTCATTGACATGATAATTTTTTTTTTTAGATAATTATAGCATGGGTTACCAAGATCTTACATATGCTGTGTGAAATAAATCCCTGTCTTGACAGATGGGCTGCAGACTGCTCTCTTTTGAAGCTGAAATGGCTGTTTCTGGAATCCTGCTGAAGACAGCTTTGCCCTCTGCCAAGACAGCGGTGCGGCAACACGGCTCAAAGCAGCGCGTGGGCAGCGCAGGACCACAGTGCCGGCTTCCATTTCAGGGGGGCAAGCAGAAGCGGGGAGGAGGGACAGACATGTTTGGGACCAAAAATTAAAACAGCTCTAAAGAGCAGAAAAAAAACATAAGTATCAACCTCAAGGCCTGCTCTTCCTCAACTACACAGTTCTCCAGTCTAACTATGCTGGTTACACTTCAGCTCCCACTGAAATCAACAGTTAAGATAATAAGTATGGGAAACGTAGAAAGTAAATGCTGCTACAAAAAAAAAAAAAAAAAAAGGAAAGTGGGGAAAGTGAATGTGAAAGAAGCAGTTTATTGATTCCTCAAGATACTGCTGATGAATTTTTTATGAATAAATTTTGAGTTTATTCTGTGTGCTGTAGAACTCTCCCTAACACTTTTTAAAAAATAGGAAAACAGAATATTACTAGTTCCTAACTATTTAAGTTATATAAAGAAACCTCTTTCACTTCAAAGTTTAATAAAACCGTATCATCTTTGGAACAAAAACTCAGATTTCATACCATTCCTTCGCATTTATATTGTCAGATGAACCATGGCATTAGGCTTAAAAGCTAAGCTAGACAGCAGTACTGCTCCAAAGGCTGCATAGCAAACAAGAAAAAATAATTAAACTTTGTATGTTTACAAGTGAGAATCTGCTGTAAATAACCATGTCAAGTAGATCTTGCTGTGGGAAGGTGGGATCAGAATGCAGATAAGAAGTGACTGAAAAGGAAGGAATAGCGATCAGCAACAGGCTACAGAAGGCTTGAAGTATTTCCCCTCCTCTTGGTATTACACTGATGTGACAACTAACCTATGTATTTTCTTAAACTTGTGTCAACCACTTTTCAAAACTTATTCTCTGAAATGAAATTATAGTTTAAGACAACCTAAAGATATTTTCTAATACCTCATACCATTCTCAAAGAAATGCTTCTGCAGTTCTCCCACCAGACATTCCTGATGTTATCTTCTTGAGACAAGTTGATCAGCAGAAGAAACCATCATCAGAAGGCAGATATTTCATTGCTAATAGCAGCATTTACAGTACAGAACTACTTTTAAGAAAAGCAGGGTTGAACCAACGGATGCTGTCCGTTTGAAATCTGGCTCTTGAACAACTAAAGCCTAATTCTTTCAAGCTCTTCCTTCACAACAATAACAAAAAAAACACCCACACAAAATACTTTTGTGTTCATTTGAATCTCAAAAGCATGTTCGTTTGTGTTCTGCAAATGAACTTTACGTCTTTAGTATGTGACAACTGTACATCCCTGATGAAATGGTCTACGCAACAAGCCATACCTGCATTCCAACAGGAAGGAGAGCTGCAGGATGCAATGAGCACCAGACCTAATGCACTCTATTTCAATTTCTTTCCTACATCTTCTCTTTACAGTGCAGAAATTATCTCATTTGCCCTTGAAGAGATAAATTAAGAAATGCTGCTACACAAAGTTCTCTTTAAACAATTACATAGATTCTCATTTCAAAGGACATTTTAAAACCATTCTCCCTTACAAAACATTAGCATATGCTTTTTAAGTACTCCTGAAATAAAATTTGTATCATTACAGTCACAGCGTTAGTCTGTCTACAGCAGCTAGTATCAGCTGCCTTGGTTTTAGGACTTGAATCAGAATCTCCTTGCTTTGAGTGTTTTCTCTCTGGGGTATAAAATTTTACCTCTTAGTCCTCCTGAAAATTAGAAGGCAATCTAAAGACATCCTCCCCTCCTGTTCCTCATCTAAGTACCCTTTTCACCATCCCTCCCTTCCAGAAATAAAGTCAGAATTCAGTAAAGATATAAAAAAATCCCTCGTTTCTTTTCAAGAAGCAGTTTGATTTTTAATCAACTTTCTCAAGTTCTATTACTTTTAATATGTTTAATAAAAGGAATGACTCAGAAGAACAAAAATGAAGAAATTACGTAAGCACATTATAATTGTTCCAAGCCCCAATCAATACATCTTGCAATGTTACTGCATCTTCGCACGCGCAGCTCCCGACCTTGACACCTGCACATCCACCAGTCTCACTGTTAGAGCTACCATCTCTGTACGCATGCAGTAATTTGTGCTGAGCTAAATCAGCTGAGCAGTGCTGCATTGATAATCATTTTGTTCTTAAAATTACACGGTGTTTCTTGCTCCCAGTATACAATTGGATTGATTAAATAACGGTATTCATATTCATAATATTAGTGTAACAAGACAGGAATAAAAAACAGACCCTTGCGTATTTTTAGACCAACCTCTATTCAATTGAAATTCATAATGGCTCATGTTAACTTGAATTAAACTTCTACTTCCCCCGTAAGCTCTGGTTAGGAGAGGTTTTATTTTCATATGTTTCCAAATCCTGCACTTATAATTGCTTTAAAATCATCCATAAACAGGCTTAATTTCAGAGAGTCAAAAGAAAACAAGAGCATATTATTTACCACAGTTCAGCAATAAATGGAGATAAGAGCAGATTCTGCTTATATTAATTTAGGATTCTGAAAATTCTATAAAAAAACAAGATACTCATTTGAAACAGGCAATTTCCCTTGGGTTTTGTGCCAGACTTCAGTCAGAAGTGAGCCTGCTACAATGAAAATAAGGAAAAAAAATGTATTATTTTATTGTTTTTCCCCAAATAGCCTTATTATAAATACCATCAGCTAATTAATGAACATCTGAAATATTTAAACATCACCACATGGATCCATACAGTCCCTGGAATACCAAGGTTTAAATTCAAACATATTGGCACAGCAACAGGTGAAAGCGTTTGCCAAAACAGGGCATGCTTTGGAGAACACTACAAATTGCAGAATACAGACAACCTACAACCAGGTCTATTCAAACCTCAACCAACGTTAGAAAATCTGCAGTTCTCCACATAACTGCACACACACACAAGGCCAGAAGAAGTAGGGATTCTACCACACTTCATATGTACTGACTTGGATATACCAAATACACCTTTGTTTAATGATACTGATCTCAATGCTACATTCTACAGTTGTTCCACACACGCAAAAAAAAAAAGCGAGACATGGTATGGAGTAAACAACTGGTCATCTTGGTATGAATTTAAAAGAAGTAAATCTTTGCTGTTTCTAATCTGGTTTCATTTATTATTTTGCTGTTGAAAAACTCAAGTTTTCATCTCTATAATTTTAGTCCAGATGGATTGCAGGCTCAGATAACAACATAAAACTGGTTAATCAACTTTCATGCCATATTTATGCTGCAACAGGGAGATTTTACTGTTGCCTGCAGTTTAGCAGTGCATACTGTGGAATACAGCCAGTGTTTTATGTATCCTTAAAATCGCAAGCTGCAGCCCATTTTGCTGTCAGTGACCCTAAACCTGCCACTAACAACAATCTCTTGTCTTTGCTGAACAGTGATTCAGTTAAATTTAATTCAAAAAATGCAATTCTGTTCCAGCAAGTAGAATTCTATTTCTCTTATGAAATTTATGAATTCTCAGTCCTACTGGTTAAACTGGGCTCTCTGACACAAGATAAAGTCAAAAAATATTCATTTCTTATTTAGCTTGTTATGGCATCGCTGCCTTCATTCTTAATGCAAGTTTTTGGCTGTATAATATATTTCTTTTACAGGAACGACATTGTAACTGTAGCTGTGATTATCATATTTTGACAATAGTACTGCTTTGGTTTTACTGGCATTACTTCCCCCAGTATGCTGAAGAACTTGGATGGAAAAACTTGTTGAAAGCTGGTATGGCATTCTGTGTTTTATAAATCACTTGTGAACATCTATGGCAGCAAGTAACTTAGTAATTAAAATCAAATTCTATGGCTTGTTCAGAAAAGTCAAGACAGATAACAGTGGCTATTTGAACCACACTAATTACATATAGCTTGCAATTAACATTATTACTCATCAGTTATAATGTATAATGCATCTTGCCTAACCACATGAGCAAGTAGTAAAAGAAGAGGGAATTAATCATCTTTCAGCAGCTGGCTTTCCTGCATCACCATCACTTTCGCAGTGGAACCAAACAAGTTCACCTACAACTTTAAGGCAGTATCAGTAGACTTCAATCAATGCATTTCATTAAGATTTGCCCTCAATGTCTTATTTCACCTATACTTGAAATCCGACAACATTAACCTATCCCATGTTGTTTTATTTTGTTTATTTAATGTAGTGTAATACCAATCAAGTGCCTACGATAAAATAGTTGAAGGTTTAAATGTCACATAGAAAAGAGTTCTATCACAAAACAAAAAACCACCAAAACTGACCTGGTATTAAAACTTCCAGTACACACACACACACACAAAAAAAACCACCACAAATTCAATATACTTTATGCCAAATAACTTTGTCTTCACAAAAACATGAAAATGCTTTCAAATTAAAAGCAGCTGCTAGGCATCTTTTTTTTTTTTTCTTTTAATCGATGACTTGTTTTCACAACCTTCTCTGGCATCAGAATACAGAAAAGATTGAACAAATTTCAAAGGCAGGTTGTCACATTAGCTTCAATTACAATAACAACGGATACCTGTCAGTGGACACTCATTGTCCTCTAGTATGAAGCATTCTGCCACTCCCAGTGATACAAAAATAAAAATATTATTTAGAATTTAAAATTATAACATGGGTAGCTATAAATTCATCAGTGGAGCAGGACTAAGTATTATCTGTGGGCACACTGGATTAAGTTGATTTTAAGGAGAATGGAAAAGCACAAAACCTACAACTATAGAAGAGTGTGAGGGAATTTGAATTGACTCAAAAATTTGGAAAAATTACAGTGAGTTCAAGTAGCAATAGTTTAACAGAATACAACTGAAGTCAATACAAGAAGTATTTTCTCAAACAGTTATAACCTACTTTAATCACGTGGCTATGAAATTTGTGAGGGATACATCTCTATCTTCAAAAGTGCTTAAATCCCTTCCTACAATAGCACTCCCTGAAGTTTCAGTTTCCAGTTTTTTTCCTTCTGCTATGAATCACTTGCCTTGTGCTCTTTACAGCCAGCCAAGACCAAGTCACAGTCTCTCAGCAGCTAACCTGGAATTTACAGTATTTTATTGACACAACTAGTTTTGGTCTCTGAGCTTTCAAAGAAGCTGTACCTACCTATACCAAAACAGTTATTTGAATACACCCCACTTGTTTTATTACGTTTTATTTAATATTCAAGTACAATTCAATTAATTGCCAATAATCTCTATAAAAAAATGAGTCTAACTGGAAAAAGAAAAAACTTATTACTGAGTAAATTACGATTCAAGTGGTATAAATAAAAAGCTGCTTTAAGTTTATCATCACATTAGCCACCACAAGCAATATCTAACAGTTCTCTGGAATGATAAAACTATCCTGACTTCCAAAAGCCATCCCACAGTTTTCATTCTTTCTATAACAATGCACCCCAAAGCACATCAACTACTATTACCAACACATCTGGGACTCGGTAGCATAAAATGCCGTACCACCTTTGTGGGAGGACAGGCCTGTAGTGCAGGCACAGACCCAGCTTTAATAAAATGCAGAAATATTCAGGTTGGCTGGGTGCCAGTAACACGAAGGAGTTGCAAGTCGTGTACCTTCTTTATAAGTTAAATAAGCATGGGAAAAATATCAGCTCCTTGCTGTCGTGCCTGCCCTGTTACTGGAACTCACATTGATGCGGTGTTTGTAACTGCTATGCTGCAGTCACCTTTAGGACAGTAATAGAACTTCTGAATACTCAGAGGCAAGCAAAAGCTACCGACAACTTCAAAAGGACAGAAGTAGTGTTAATTTAATCAAGGAGAAAGGTCTGCTCTGCGGACTATTATACTGAACCAAAAGGTGATTTGTTCAAAACATACTCTAAAATACTGCTGATAGGAGGCTGAAAAAATAGTCGTGATGTCCTGTTTTTAACAGTGACCTCAGAAAAGTACAGAAATTCTAGGAACAGTGAAACTTCAGCATGGTTTTATGTTTGGTTAATGACCAAAACAAGAACATTGATCATGTATTAATTATTAAAACAAGTGATGTTTTAATTTGAGTGATGATGGCAGAACAAGTTAAACAGTATTTTCTCATGAAGCTGTACTTTTTTTTAATGGAGCAATAAGGCCATACCAATTCAGC
Organism: Anser cygnoides; assembly: GCF_040182565.1. Classification (NCBI taxonomy): domain Eukaryota; kingdom Metazoa; phylum Chordata; class Aves; order Anseriformes; family Anatidae; genus Anser; species Anser cygnoides. The sequence goes on from NC_089884.1 coordinate 9,207,390, forward strand.
TAATTCAACTCCGAACAGGAACAAGGCTAACAAACAATTTCTCAAACTCTGACCTATCTCACCAGTCGTTACTCCACTGCTTTGGTGTATTGCTGTCTCTTCTTTGTCTTTTTCTGGTTTTCTTTGTTGGTGTCTTGGTGTCCCACGTTTCTCTTTTTATCTTTCTTCCTTAAAAAAAAAAATAAAAATCTTTCAGCCTTCTATAATAGAAAAGTAAAATTTCAGATTATACACTAGTTACTTACTACTCTCTTTTTTTCTCATTGAGATATTTTGCAGTTTTGCACTGGAGATGCTTCTATACAAACCCAGCACACAACTCTAATCCTAGCAACTCCCTAATAGTTATTAGCACACCCCTATTAAATTTGGTGGATTAATTGTAGTTCATTAAGAATTCACCCTCAACACCAAAAATCAACTAAGTAGCTATAGCCTATTGCTGTGAAAGTGAAAAAACATCAAATTTATGAGCAAAATGGCTTCCAAGGGAAGCAATCTTCAACGGTGAGGAGCTGGTGAAAAAGAGTTCTAACTCCAGACCAACAGTATTTCCAAGACAGGGATCTGCAGAATAGTTCAGCTTTCAATACAGAGGCATCCTTGCTGACAGTAAATAAAAATAAATACATAAATAAAGATCAGTAGAAATGGATCAATAAAACATGAAAACTACAGAAAATTTTAAGTCATATCCACAGGACTTAGTGTAATAAGCGATCTTCCTTCTGCTAAAAATCTCTTCTCTAGCACTAGACTAATAAAATGTATTTTAACTGTGGTACTGCGTATATTTTAAACTCATTTAAATGTTGTCTTTAGTTTTCTACTATTTTGGCTGAGATATCTCTGTAATCATGGAGAACAATATACTCTGTTTACCTGAATGGTAAGGGAAAGTTACAGAGCTTACTAAATCATGCGTACATCCAAGGAGCTCTTGACTGTACAAAATGAAAAGAATTAATACTGTAATTTTACAGTGGTTTCTCCAGTAATCCTTAATCAGCCTCATAGTATATAACTAGAGCCACCAAAAAATTAAAGCCTTAACTCATATACCCAGGCTCTATTATGATAACTAGTCAAGTGCCCATATAAACAGATAAAGAGTATTAAGGGTTGTTTCCCATCTTCTTGCCTGAGAAGACAATCAATCCACAGAAGTACAAAAACAAGGCAGAAACTTAAAGTTTTCTAAGTATAGTTCTTATATTTTGTAGGAACTTTATATAAAGCCAAACAGTACTACAGGTACAGCTTCTTAGAACAACCTCTGAGAGTCCAGATACCAAACATCTCCAATTGAAATCATAGATTCTGTTACAGGCTCAAACTAGATTCAGATATGTTTATTACCGTTAAGAAGTCCAGAAGCATACTGATGTGACACCAAGTTCCTTCTTCTGAGCCCCAAAAATGATACTACAGTGCCTAGAGTCGAACTTTGATGCAGTGACCTCAGACATCCGAACAGCACTGCCATTCAGTTAAACAGGTTGAGCAGCTCGCATTGTAAGGAGAATTACAATCAGAAACCAACACGAGCCTCCCCAGTGCTGAGGACTAACCACAATGTTTTGGGTGTTTTATAAATCAGGGGAGTCCATTTTTAAACATCTCATAAGAATGGGAGTTAGTTGCTTTAGATCAAGAAGGCTACCATGGGAATCACAGAAGCACATAAATATGAAATGCTGAAAAGTTTCTTAAAATCCCATGTCCCTCTAGACACTAGATAATTTATTTTGGGATGCCATAAAGTAATTATTTCCCAAACAGATTCAAAGACTCAAAATTCTCAGAAGTTTTTGTTTGTTTGTTTGTTTTGTGTATTTTTTTTCAACGCAATGGTAAACGGTAACAATAATGGAAGTATCAAAACCCTTTTAGTAAATATCAGGATAATTATAGGGTGCACAATATTCGCATTCAACTTCCATCAATCCCACAGCTCTAAGACCAAATACAATGGACTATACAGTTACTTGTGTAGTTAGTTCAGATTTTCCTGCTGAACATTCCATTATTTTATGCAATATTTATTGTATTTGGTAATTACTGAGAAACAAGTTACTAATGGAAATATCTTTCATTTAGTATTCGATTTGTAACTGATTTCTAGCCCTTGCATAACATAAACCAGCTGCAAAAGGATCACAGCAGAACTGCATGCTGTCAGAAGTCCTCATGCAATCTTTTCATAAATTGAATATTGATAACTCAGATTTTAACTATTTAATGTCAAAAATGGCTTCAATAAAGTGTTGAGATCAGTAGTTCAAATAAAACTTTAGCTAACACATAAATCTGTCACTGCAGCCTTGGTCCACCACAAGGGCTCTCACAGCCCTTGAGAAATGCCGTGCAAGATCATTGCTGTTTGCCAGAACACACTCTTTAACCTAGAAGTTCAGCATATAGTCATAGAATGGGTTTTCTTTTTTTTTTTTTCCCCCTCTTTATGTGCTTACATCTGCAGAAGGGCCTCAGCATCTTGCAGACATCCTAGGTGTCAGTTTCTTTCGAACAATAAGCTTGTGATAATCCCTGATACAGTTGCATTAACTTTCCCTGACACGGTTTGGAGTCAGTAAGTACAGTATTTCTTTCACCCTTTTAATCACCCTTTTAATCAACCAATTCAACAAGAAATATCAGTCTGCACCACTGCTTCACTGCGAAGTGATGGAACTTTCCAGAGGGGTTCAGACCTAGAGCTTGTGACTGCTTCTCCATTACTGCTCAGGGTACTTATAACAATTATTTTCCTCCTGGTACCATAAACAGTTCGGCTTCAGATTCAAGAAATACAAGAGCAGTCCCCACATCTTTATTACCCCAACCAAAGACTCAAGCAGCTACAGAATTTTAATGACGTCCAGTGTTTAATTTGGACATTCCCAGCCCTGAGCAGCTATGGAGAATCAATGGAAGTTAGGAGATATCAACTTTTTAAAGTATTCACATCAGACCCCAGTGGGCTCCTGCTGCTTCTGCACCACGAGCCAGATGGAGGCACTCACAGCACAAACCCTTCTCTCCTGGTTGCATGCATTCATTTCACTGACAGAAGCGGACACGAACTCCAGTGTTGATCATAACACCACACCAACCCGCATTCACAGCTCAGACCGTGGGAGATGAATTCTCTAAACATATGGTGTAAGGAGGCTGCAATTCAGCCTGAAAACCACCCGCATCTTCTTAAAAGAACGAGGGATACAAAGCTGCTTTCTAACGAGTCACACGAGATGATGCTTCCTCAGATACTGCATTTAAGTGTGGCACAGTCCACAGCTGAGATTTGTGGAAGTTAACAGCCACGTACAAATTTCATTTGCACACTCCTAAAGAACCCAAAAAAAGCTTTGCATAAACTGTAAGCGTAGTCTCTTCTCACAAAGAAGCTAAGATTTAAGACATCTAAGTGTCAAGCAAAACATAGCCCATCCGCTTTCCCCTAAATATAACTTCTGTATCTTCCCAAATCACGCTCCAACAGAAGAACACGGTGCACTCGCATGGCGCATTGCCTCCCAGAGCGAGAACAGCAGAGCAGACTCAAGGCCTGGGCTGTCAAACAGCATTCCATCCCAAACTCATCCTATACACTGTGGGGAGCCTTTTCCAACCTGCCTTAAGCACCTGAATGGAGTCTAACTATTCTATGTTATTTCTGCAGTCTGCAAACTATGAATGATTGCTTAATGTTTTTCTTTTCCCCCCGATCTGTTTAGGAGATGGGGCAGTAAGGAAGTGTAAGGGAATTCTTCTTTCACTAGAAGCAAGCTATTTTAAGTAGTGTCACCAAGATTCAACCACAGAAATTTAATCTTATAAATGTTTTGAATATTAGGCTTGTAGCTCCCTACTTGAGTACAGATTTTCTTTTATCCTGGTGGTTATTGATCATGGTAGCATTGACGATGCTACAAACACAGCAATGCTTGGGGGCAGCTCTGTTTGGTAGCTAGCATCTACTATGAAGTACATTAAAAATATCTATATGTAGAGAAGGAGTCATAAAGAGGTTCTACATCCCAATACCAGAACCATACAGAACGCAATTTGTTTCAAAAGGATTAGGCAATGAACAAAGCTTGAAATACCTAACTCCATAGAGCTTCCAGTACACTTGAAATCTCTAATCACTAAATAAAATAATGCTTGTAACCAAAACTTAGTCTTTTATTATGTTGCATATATATGCAGGATTTTTGTAGAATTTCTTCATTCAGAAGATGTTCGGTAACTTAAAGGATTTCAGAAATGGACCAATAAAAGGGCAGTTTAGTATGAAATCAGCAACATTTTCAGAAGTAGTTTTTTTTTTTTTATTAGCTATGAAGCAAATAAGATATTGGCTTTGTGTTCTTATGAAATACACACAACTGCACATGAATGTAAAAATCATGCCTCCATTACACCCATTTCCAAGCCCACTAGCATTTGCAAACATGTCTGCAAATTTGGATATTTGAAAATAGAATGTTACCATAAATTATCTGAAAACTGGTTTTAGGAGCATCTAGTTGTCCAGGTTTTTGTGTTTTTAACAGTAGTCACATTTATTACTTTGCAATACAATGCAGCTCATGTGGCACTCCTGATAATTCTGTAATAGAAATCAGCTGCTACGATTTCCTGCAGAAAGCATGATTCATTCTGGATCAAAACCAACTTAAATACTTTCTGCTTTCAGTTAGAAGTTAAAGATTTCTCTGGCACAGATGTTAAAATTGATTGGTAGATTGTTTTACTGCACTTTTAACCCTTCTCCACAAACCAAATAACCCTGAAAACTCAAGATGCCACCTAAAACCTTGGTCAAACCTATTAAAAAATTAAGACCGTAGGCAATGGAATTTTCATAGCTAAGATTGCACTTCATTGAAGGTCCAAACACTAAGAGTTGTGGTCTTTCATAAATTGTAAAAACGTATACTAAAATATTTAACAAGCACTGAGTTACGGAGAGATTATTTCATTCAGCCAAAAGCAAAAAGACAAAACTTAATTATTTGGCAAAGAACGCGCTTCTTTTTCACCTTATGGTATGATTGTTATTTAAAAAAAAAGAGTTTTAAGAATCATATTCACCAGATTCTTTTGAAAGAAGCAGAAAAATCTTTACAGTTCTCCATAGGAAATACTTTCCTTCACCATTCAGACACAATATTTTGCATTCAACCCAAGGAACTTGCACACCCATCCTTGCAAACTGTTCCCAACTCAAAACCTAGTTTAAAAGTTGGGACCCACTCCTCCAATTCTCAGGAGAAAACATAAGTAAGGTTCCCTGAATCCTTCAAAATCAGTACCTGTCATTTCAGGGTCAGTGAAGTTTTTTGCAAGACTCTGAAATGTTACTACCATGCTACAGATTAGAAAAGAAAGACATCAAATAGACTTGTTGGAAACGTGAGTCCATAGAAGGGAAAAAAAAAAAATGAAATGAGATTTCTACTAGCCAACCCACCTCTATCTAACATTGTGGTTTTGATTTATGGTTTTGTTTTTATTCATCATCACCGAAACTTCCTTCATAGCAAATAACTGCATATTTCTGTACAATGGAATGCATGTGTGATCCATATCTTTCCCAAGTTTTCATCTACTAAGGACTTGTCCCCCACAAACTGTAAACAGCTAGCACAAAGAAGAATTACTTAATTTTTCACGTAGAGCCTTCTGTTTTAGTATTTTCTGCATCTCCTCTGATTAATTAAAAGTATTGTTTTTCAACATTTGTTTATTTTCAGTGTCTAAAGCAAGCTGAAATTAACAATTTGTAGGAAGAGATTTTTGTTCTTGTACAAGCATCAGTACAGTCACAGGTTTCAGCTTTAGATCCACTGCTTTTACTTTTCACATTTGATTAAGAAATAAATACAATGTTCTCCATATTGTAGCCAGCCAATCTCTAGTATCTGGAGCCATGCTGTTACAAAGGGAAACAAAAGTGCTCTAAATGTCTATTGTAACTAGATTCTGATTTCTGAGAGATGGTTCTCAGGTTTTAAGTCTAATTTATCCACTGGATTCGAACTTTGAATAAAATTGAGTTAGAGTTATATAGTAAAAATATGTATGATTTATTATGGATATTCTATCTTTATAGTCTTAATCTAATACTCTATAGTGTTTTAAATATTATACTTGATTGCAAAAATTAATCCATTTTTAGTAATAATACAGCAATGTATAATACTATATATACATGTATAGAAAGTATTAGGAACTTCTTAAAACACCTTATATAAAACAGGTACAAGCCAATATTTTTTGTTTGCATCTCTCTACTTTAAATATCTTAGAACCTTTTGGACTTGACCAGGCAACAGAAGTGTGCAAGGAAATGTGTGAATTTGCACTCACTTCTGACTGACAAATTTTAAACATGCTATTTGAATTTTGTGAAAATCTCTCCCAAAATATTATTTGCAAAAATTCTTAAATACAATATGAACTAGTCCAATAGCATGTAAGCTCTCTTTGAAAATGGGTTTGGGATTGGCATGCCCTTGACATAGTCTGGGATTGCTAAATTCAACCCACAAAAACACAACACTTCTAAAATTAGCAAAAGTGACAAAAACTGGTCTAGAAATTAAGCTTGAAAGAACGGGAGTGAGACTGAGCAGTGCGTTGCCTTTGTGAAAATAAACAGGAATGGGACTTGGGACTTAAGGCCACTTCAGAAATTTCCACAGAAAGACAAGCTTCTTGGTAGCCAGAAGAGGGAGCCAAGGATCTGGCCTAGATTCCCCAAAATCTCAGGAGAGGCGTTGCTCAGAAGATGAAGTTACATGGTAAGATTGCTCACATCATGGCTGAAAATCACTGAGAAGCTTGAAATGCTTTTATAGTTGGTTTAATTCACACAGATGGATTTCCAGCACAGGTATTAATATCACCTTTGCTGGATGCAATACTACATTGACTTTTCTCTATCTAAACAAAACAGTATGAGAGAGTTTGGTAGGCACAGCAGTTGACGCCTTATTGTCAAAAGTCTGCTTGTTTGTTGGTGCTGGTCCTCAGCCATAAGCTATCTGACAGGAAAATCTCTGCTGGCAAGAAAAACTAAAACCAGTTTTTTTTGTTTGTTTGTTTTTGGGGGTAGACACTTCACATTATTCTATATATAAGAAATCAGATTACTTTCAAAGGCCCATTTGAAAGTTCAATCTGTTAGAAAGAAGCTAACAAGACAGAAAAAGTCAAAAACAAAAGCAATATAACCTTGTTTTTCAAATATTTATGAACATTGATTTTTGACTTGTACTTAAAAACAATGTAAAAAAAGTGTTTTAGAAAATGTGTTAGGTACTAATAGGCATTACTGTTTTAATTACATGTGTCTGTTTAGGCTATGCAGACATGACGACAGCCTACATACATATCCTAATGTCTAGACTAAGACATTTTAGTTGTGCAACTGAAACTTAATTTCTCCTCCCGTCTCAAAAAAAAGACCTTTGTTTATGCCACTAACATGCAAATTATTCGTAAGCCATATTAATTGCCCAGAAATAACCACATAAGAAAGTAGGTACACATTTATAGAGAAGAGCTTCTAGAAGCCTTATCTTAACATTTCCTCACATCATTTGATATGCTTGGCTGGACCTCCAAGTAAAAATAAATTACCATTTTAAGTTTGAAGGTGTATTTTTGTAGTGGATAAAAATTCATGCATCTTTTTATTTGATAACTGCTTCAGGCTTTCTTTTTAGGCAGCTTCAAAAAGGGGGAATACATATATATGTTGTTTTTTTTTTTTAAATGCTGAGCTGCCTTTTGAAGCTGGACAAATATGAGTTACAATGTGCTTTAAGGGAAACAAAAAAGGAGCACATTAAAAACCTATCACTTGTATGAAGAAAATAAGTCCTGAAATAGGCATTTCCACAACAAATTTATCACTATCAGACTTTTAAAATATTCTTAAGTTTACTGGAAAAGTTAAAAACACACCACCTTTCAAGTTTAAATATTGGTATGCCAAATATCTAAGTCATTATTATCGCCTAGTGACTTATGAAGCCTGTTTAGTCATTGATTTTATGCACAGAAAAATGAGTACTTCATTACGAATTAGCAGAATTACTAAGCTACCTAATTTGAAAACGTCTGCCTACAATCCTCAGCTTGGTTCAGAACATGCTTCTGCACATAATGTTTAGTCATCTTTGCCTCCAGAAGATGTTCGGAAAAGGCAGTTGCAACATCATTTATATAGCTCCTAGAATCATCATTTATTTTGTTACTAGTGTGATTCTTCACTGTAGTGGTTATATCAGCAGAGCTCCTGTTCTAGTTCTACCTCAGGAGTATAAATACCTAACACCAGAATACTGAAAAACTGGTGGTCTTGAATTTCAGAAGATACTATTCCAGCATTTGAAAAGGTAGACAGGTCTGATTTATCAGGGATTCACAAACAAACTATTAAGGTCTGCGAGGAGTAAAATAGGAGAAAGTCTGAAAGGCTGGATAACCAGTAAGGAGGATAGAAAATAAATGTCATTGTCATTTACTTAAGTGAAAAAAAAATAATTCCAAAATTATTTCATGCAATACTACTTGTAATCACAACTAATAAGAATATTTTCCTTTTTCAGCAGAACATTTATTACATTGTTTTTCAGAAGCAGACCTTCGATTTTACATCAAACACTTGTTTGATAACAGGAAGAGCTGTTTCTTTCAGTTTCAAAAAAAATACACACAAAAAAATTTTAGCTTCTATAACCACTCAAGATTGGTTTTTGGTTTACGTATTGTTCGAGCAGAAAGCAGACTTGTCCCCAGTTTAACGAACTTGAAATTTACAGGCTCTTCAGAGCAATCCCTAATAGATGGCATAGATGCCTCGCAGCTGTAGCGAGGAGACTCATCTGTAACACAATCTACACAATAGCACGTTACCCAGTTGTTAGGCTAAATGGCACTCTTTGTTTCATTGGCTTACTAGCGGGATGTTTCTAGGAACACATGAGTAGAGCACTGGGGCACAGGCTCTTCCCAGCATATGCCTTTCTGCACAGCTGATGTGCAACAGCCACACAGTGCAAGACAGACGTGTGCAGGTCTCCCATTGCTACTATATCCATCCTGCACATCTAATAGCAATTACGAACCCCACAATTTAGAAAGATTAAAAAAAAAAAGAAATACGATTAGCAACCACATCATTTAAAAACTAAATAATACCTTTGTAATTGCCATGTTTCAACTCCCAAGAAAATAAGCTGCCTTCAAGAGCATCACCTGACAGAAGCTGCAATCTACAAACTCCAGTGAAAAAAAAAACGGTTTTCCATGGTCAAGATGCCTGACCCTGTTACATCTCAGCTGTCAATAGCACACAAGGAGCTCATATAATTAAGCTCAAACAAATTCCTTGATCTAGCAGAGAATCTCCATATTACTTTCTCATCATCTTTACAGGTTGTAGATGACCTTTTTGAGCTTCCCTAATAACCATTTATGAAATACAGTAACATGCAACCTAAATGTGTAAACATTTGCTAAAACAACTGAAGGTCTGGCCAAATGAAAATCCCAAAGCTGCAGTCATGGAATACCCTTAGCGGACATCATAAACCCAGAATTAATTCTGTATGCTGGGTTGTGCAAATAAGCTCAGAACAAACAAAATCCTCTGAAATTGAGAGATTCAAAATAAATGAGGCCTTTGAATAACACTACAGTAGTTTAATGTTCTGATTTTATACATGTTGAATAGCACGAGGAAAAAAAAAACACTTGCTCCAGACTAATACATTATCCCAGGAGTAATGAAACAGAACTGACAGAAGTGAAAGAAAGTCATTCTATATTTTCCAAAACACATATTGCTCTTTTCTTGGTAAAACAAAATAGGTTTTCCAGCAAAAAGCCAGTTGTATATAACCATATTTTAGTAAGGTTGAACCAGGACTAAATATTGATAGGACCCCTAAACCTAAAAAATCCCAAAGAACTGTTAAAAGGTATCTGAAACTTATAAATCAATTTTACTAGACTCAATAAAATTCTCAGCTCTATAGTTCAGACAGTTATTTAAGGCCTACTCCACAGAAGTTCATTAAAGATTCCTATTGACTTCTGCGAACTTTGATATAAGTGCTCAGATTTTTGTAGCTATAAAAAGAAATCATCCCAGTTTTCACAGGTGGAAATTATAGTACCAAGTAGAAAAAATAAAATTAAGTGCCTAATGTATCCTTTTATGGCATAAATAACAACTTTAAAAGGTTAATCCAGTACCACCACGCAGAGAGCTGTTGAATGAGACTTCCTCTAGGTTGATGAGGGTGAAGAGCACCGTGGCTGTGCCAGGACTTGCCCCTCTGTGCTGGGGGGGATGGCAGTGTCACATTATAGGACAAACTTCATTTCCTTGGCTCGAAAAGCACAGAACTCCTCTTCTTGGGTATATTACTTTGGTAATTATATGTCAACGTAAGCTATTTTAACACCTTTAGTATGTATAAAGAATTTCACAGACAAACATGGTTACCCTTCGGCTAGCTCATTTTCTACAGCTGCATTTCTACAGACATTAAACAGTACTGGTATCAATATTGAACCCTGAGCGGTATCACTAGTAGCTGCTCTCCAGTTGGGCTTTGCACCACTCATCACTCACCAAGCCTGTCAGTCCAATTTTCTACCAGTCTTATCAGCCACTTGTCCTGTCCACTTCTCCCCACTTGGACTATAAGGATTCAGACAGATCTTGTCAACGACCTTGATTTTAGCAAGGCATCCATTGCTCTCCACCTGCCCACACAGCCAGTCAGGAATCCCGATCCCTGCATGCCCAAGCAAGGTCTCTATATTCTTTCTAGGTAACTCATCGCTGCTTTTATTTTCTGTTTATTTCCCTGTATTTGAGCTTAATCCAGAGTTCCTTACTTATCCATACTGGCTTCCTGCCGTACTTGCTTGACTTTTTTAACACTGCAACAGACTTGTTTGTGCTTTGAGGAGGTCGTCTTTGAATATTAAACCAGCTGTCCTGTGCCCCTTTGCCCTCCAGGGCAGTCTTCCATTTCAGTCTGCCAAGAGAATCCCTGCATAAACCAAAATCTGCTTTCCCAAAATCCAAGCTTGTGATCTTACTTTTAATTTCTCTTACTTGCCTCTCTAAGGATATTAAATGCCATGGTCTCATTGTTACTTCAGGAAAGGATGCCCTTTTCCTTTATATACTTGAGAACCTTTGTTCTGGGGGAAGAGATTCAGCAGAACATCTCCCCTGCTCATCCACCTCAAGAAATTGTCTTCAACACAATTTGGAAGTCCCCTGCTTGCAGCCACGTGTATTGTGCTTCCAACAGGTTTGGGGGCAGCTGAATTCTCCCCTGGGTACTGCAGCCTGTGCCTTCCCTACATATGTGAACATGGAAGTTTATTTCACTTGCTCTAACACCGCATCACAGTGTCTATCAGCAACAGCATCAACGTAACCACTTCCAAAGACCACAGTGCTACCAACTTGTCCCATTTGTCTCCATAACCCTCCTACCCACTACAGGGAATACTACTATATACACTTTCCTAAGAGTTACAGGTGGTCCTACCACCAGGAACGAGTTGATCAGCACATGAAAGCAGGGATTTAATATAATGCATTTGTTTTCTATTGGCATTGACTGCTTATCTTCCTGCTTTAGTTGTTAGGGAGTAATTATGGTCTGATATAAGACACTATGACTAAAAGCCTGATTAAAGTACCTTCTCATCAGCGTGACCCTATAACTCTTACCCACAGGGAATTACACAAGTTATCCTATTTCATTGCAGTTACAAGAAGTTTGACAACAATTCTAGAAAATAAATACTGCAGGAAATTGCAACCTTTGCTTTTAGAAGCAAAACAAATGCCATTTGCTCATTATTTTTTGAACAGCATAGACAAGAGACTTGTGAGCCACATGATCCTTGTCTTTCTTTTCAGCTCAGAAAAGGAAGATTTCTTTCACCCCTCTTCTCTCATCTCTTTAGGTTATAGTGACTTTTTCCTCCTTCATGCTTCGGCAGTGGAACTGAATGCTGATGAGACAAAAAACTAGGTGCAGCACTAGGCAGTCACTTGTAGCCTGATTCTCTGAACAACTAAACACCCTGCTCAGGCTATTTTACGTGACAGGTAGACCAGACTACCCAATTGCTGTGAGTTTCACTTGTATCAGCTAGGCTGATCAGGTTATTCTGTCAGTCTTAAGCATTGATTAATACAGAAACATGACTGATTCTGAGGGACTGGTAAGTGTTACGTAAAAATTTGTCCAATATTGCCTAAACATGTCATCTTTGTGAAAAGGTAACAGTGGTTACAGCTAAACCCCACTCAAATTCCCTGTTTATGAGGAACAGAAATCTTACCTGGAAAAAAAAAAAAGTAGTTTTTCAACTATCTTTACTTGAAAGCTCTACAAATAACTGTGAAATATTTTCCAGTTCCTTATACAAGGACATAGGTGCACCACTAGCAGGTTTTTTTTAAGCTTTCAAATAAATGATAATATTGGACAGATCATCATCATACCAACCTCATGCAGCAACTCAGTTTATGGATGAAGATTCAATAGGTGGTAAACATTAGAACTTAAAGTCAGATTCCAGCTTTCTCACCAAAACAACATTACCTTGATTTTAAAAGGTCACTGGACAACTCACATAAAGCTGATAAAACTGCTAGAGATTTGCAAAAGAAAAATCAAAGTTAACAACTTAAAATCTTAGGATGAGATTAAAAAGGTATGCAGCATCTGGATCCAAATAGCCAATCTACTGATGCATCTCATTACATAATGAGAAATATAGAGGATAAAACACTTTTTTCATTTTCTCCCCAGTCAGTGGCATTCATATTTGGACACAGACACAAAACTCCCATGGCAATGAACTAAAAATGCAAGGATTCTTTTTGGAGCCACTTTAATTGTGCTACCTTACAGACAAGTTTAAGCAATTTCAGTTTGAGTAAAATGGCTTGATCTCCAAAACTGTTATTTCCAACAAAATGAAATATAAATACATGAAACATTAAGGGTTTTGTTGTTTCCTCTTTTCTAATCCCTCTTCCCCCACCCCTCCGGGCTGTGTACCAAAAGGAAGAGTAAGCTTTGGAACCACTTTGAACTCATCTTCTGCCATGAAGCTGTGAAACTGTTTTAGGCCAAATGATTGAAATTGCCTCTCTTCACTCTGCCAATCAGGTCAAGAGTGTTTTTATGCACTTCAGGGAGAACCCAGCCTCAGGTCTTGTGGCAAGTTAGAGTTGGGAGCACTGCAGGTTCTTTCAGTTCTTACCTTTCTCAGGTCACTCTGACATGTTTCACAGCTAGGGAACAGCCAGGATCTCATTGCCACACACTCACTGTACAACAAAACCAAATGAATGTAGTTCTGGTGGCAATAATGAGTGGAGAGACAAATGGATGGGAGGGTGAAAGTGAGCAGTACACCAAGGGGGGCACAAACCATAAATCATACAGTAGTGCAACTCCTGATTTCACAGTACTAGCACTCCAAGTCATGGTATTTACATGGGCTTTCAAGTCTGCCTTTCCATGGCTAACTGACAGACTGAAATGGAATAAAAAACCTTCTGCAAAAGAGCAAAACCCTCAAAAATCATACTGTGCTGCAAGAGGATAAAAAATGACCATGTGCTGCTCAGCACATCATGTAATTTATTAGGAATTCTCAATTTTGCAAAAAGCAATCTTCTATGGATGCAGTTGATGATCCACAATTGGAAATAATTATTGAAATTTTAGGATGAACCAAACCCCTATCGCAACTTGATTTGAAAAAAAAAAAAAAAAAACAAACGTTAAAACCTTTTTACCAGGGTACAGTAAAACGGTGTGTATGATCAATAGCACTTTCTTTTTAGAATGAATAGCTTTAGATGTATCCTGTAGCGTACCTCCAGGATTTAACTTTCTGCACAGCTCCAAGTGAGTCAAGTCTCAGAAATAATAGCTAGCTCAGAAAAGGGAATAAATAAAAGACGTTTGTTAGATTTGTGGAAGAAGAATTTAGTGACATTTCTTAAGTGTCCCATAAAGAGTTTGGAAAAATAAGGAAAAAAAGACACTGCTAGTATGAGACAGTGAAAGTCAGGTCAGACACTGAAGTTCTGCCAGATAGTTCCCTGTGAATTAAAAGTTGCACCTTAATTAAACCGGGTTCCTTCCACCTGACCTTCTTCCCATGAGTCTTTGACAGGACAGTATTTGTTTGCCTCTAATCTTGAACCTAGGCCTGAAGTAGCTCAGGATTCTTCAACTACACTGCAAATCACTTCAGTATTTACTGTGTCTTTACCAGAAGATAGCTGAACATTTTAATCTCCATTTTCAGAATTGTATAGCTGCTAAAAACATCTTTCAAAATGACGACACTGTTTAACAGCTTGCATGAGCATTAGTAGGTTAAAATTACAAAAAGGAGCTTCAAGAAAATGTATTTTAATTAACACTGATTAAAATTTAAGACCTGAAACAAGAGCATGAATATGAATTACAATTCATATGCAGAAGAATCGTCCTTTGCCAAGTACAAATAACATACACAAAAAAACTGTTCGAGAGAATCACATCACACCTTAGCTATTATGCAAAGTTAAGGATATAAAAGTAACCTTTTTTTTTTTTTTAGTTTCTTACGCCTTCCTAATTCAATTAAATGAGAACAAAACTAAGATGAGGATTACATTTGCAAAGGCATTTAGCATCATTAACATTGTCTGATGGAGAGATTTTTTTTTCCTAAAGAGAAAACAGGAGCATGGCCTTTCAAACTTCCTATTTTTTAAAGCAAAAAGGAATAGTACTTAGTGAAAACCCTCACAGCAAAATTTTAAACCACAGTGTATGAATGCCATTGATAAGAAATTCATTTTGTATGGCACCTGCTTTTTCCAATGGTATTAACTCACATTGCCAAAATAAAAATTACACAGCATAAAGACTTTCAGTGCAACCCTCTAGCAGTGTCACAATTTCTTTGAGCTTTTCATTGTTGATGCTGCTGTTGGAGCAACAAGAACAAAAAAGCCTACTTCTCCAGTGATATATTCTCAGAAGAACTACAGAAAGAAGTCCAGATTTACATTAATTAAGGTCAAACTTCAAGGCTTTACAGATACAAGGGGCAATGCTCTTAAAACACAGGGAAGCGAGTGCACAATAAGGTATAACATACACACAGCAAGCTAGCTACTCCACCCTGCAGGCACTCCCAAAGAGAGCCAACACACTTCAAACTGTGCTCCAAGGTAAGACATCTAAATCATCACTTCTAGGAACAAGAAGTATGTGTGAGGAGCAGGCTCACAAAGCATGCCCAAAAGAAAGCCTGAGATCAGAGCGCTGAAATAGAGCTGTAGTGATGTCTGTCTGCAAGGAACTGAACCTTTTTGTGCCAGTCTCCAAGCACCTCTCCTCCAAGCATCCTAAGCCAGTCATGCAAACAAAGTTCTGAAATAAACTCAAACAAGCAATATAACTTGTACTGTAGATGAAAGAGTTGACAAAGACTCTAGCCAAAAAAAGGATAGCTTTCTTAATCTCTACCCTTAAAAACTAAGCTAGCTGCAAGTCTGAAATGAAAATATCTTTATTTACACCATCTTTTTTCTTATGGGCTTATCACATTCTGTACACCATCTATGCGCATATTTTGTTAGCAGTACCCAGCACATCATCTACAGACAGCTTTTCTGAGTGTCAGCTTCTGCACATGCACAACATTAGCTCTCCCTCTGCTTTTATTATACTGAATAGCTTAATTTTCACCGTGTTTCCTATTTGTAAAAATTTTCTGTAGAAACCAGATTTATAACCCAGCCATTTCAAATTCACATTTACATTTCCATTCCTAGAGACAGAGAAACTAATAAGGATAAAACTATTTCCTTTTCCTTACTTGTTCATTTCGATCTTCATATTGATGCTCAATTCCTGTGGAGTAGGTTGTATATTATGCAATAGCTATGTGTATTTGATATTACTGTAAACAATCCATAAAATCCTTAAAACTTGGTCAGGCAATTCTATTCTTCAGAAGGTTCAAAACCAGGCTGGTGCCCCCACCAACTGAGAAAAAAAATAAAAAAATAATGAATATGTAATGCTATCTTGCCCCACTTACATTACAAGCTAATGAATGTTTTCATGTTATTTCTTATGAAAATACAGTAAAAGCCATAACAAAAATGTCCTGCCTTTTGATTCTCTTACAAATATTCAGCTGAAAACATGTCTTTTCAGACTTGCCAGGTATTTCTCATTATAGCAATTGCTACTACAATTTCGTTACCACTGATAATGAAAATTCATTACAAACCGTGTATTCCAGTTAGGATGGCCGACAGCACACAGAAATGGCCTGGCTAGACATAGTATATGCAACCTAGGCTTCAGGAAGATGATTTGTTGGCTGCCTGAAGAGCACTGCTCTGTATTGTCCCACTCCCCCTTCCCACACCCCCGTCCCTGTCCTTTACTCCTCATTCACTGTAGGCATTTGTCTGCTGAGAAAATAGAGGCTGACAGGGAAGGTCATTGTGACCAATTGTAAGTCTCAGCATACAAATGTGCCTTTTAGCTGTTGGCTCCACAAACAGTGACCGTGTCATATTATTGATAAATCCTTGAAAAGACTCTAATGTATCTTCATTTCAGAAAACAACTGCCTTCAAGGTTGCTCTGAGAAAATAAGCAGCCAGAATGCTGAAGAATTCTCAAAGTTGGCATTCTCCTGAAGATTAAAAGATAATAACACTTCTATTAGAATCACTCTGCTACGCTGTATTGATCTCATCAGGGAGGCCACTGCAGGTCTAATATGAACAGAGCAGTTTTAGAATTAATCACAGGGGTTTTTATTACGGTTCATAGTGCTCCTCATTCAAATGGCATCGTTTGCAATATTTATGGCCTAGATTGGTTGCCATTATTAAGTGCAAGTGTGCCACATGGTGTCTGGCCTGCTGTGTTAAAACACAAAGTCATTCTTCAAAAGTAAATCTTATCTAAACTATGCACAAAAAGCCAATTACTTTTTGATTTACATTTTAATTTCACATTCAGCTTTCCCCTTATATAGAAAAACCTTACTTAATCTTTGTTTTGGATTAACTAGCACAGGCATACAAGGTACACTTCGTAGTTTTAAGTAGACCGTTAGAGCATATTAATGCACTCTGCTCAGAAATATATATTTGGTCAATGATAAGCTACAATTTCTCCATCGGAGAAGCAAAGGAACAGGTGGAAAAAATACAGCATCAAGGAAAAGTAGAGCCTCCACCAATCTTCAAGATAAAACTGATTCATTAAGACTCCCAACGCAGGCTGTACCTTTGGAAACGTAAAATGTTCAATGTCATGGCAAGCCTTCACTAACCAGCTCCCATAATGAAGTAAGGTACAGCTGTTTAATTTCCATGCCCCTTTCTTTCCTCTCTCCAAAGATCTTCTTTGCCATATCATCTACATTCAATTATATTATTCCCGTCTACCAAATCTGAATTAGGTTTCCTTGCCACAGCACTAACAGAAGTTTAAACTCAAAGGCCAATGACTATATGCACCCCTGACAGTAAGTTAATAAACTGCTTGAAGGCCTGGGAAAACGTGTGTCACTTTTGTGGCCTTTTTTTCCTTCAAAAGTCAGTAAGAATCTTGGAGAGCATTCTCCTTTTCCTCACTGAATGCCAGGATGGTCAAGTGAGCTCCAGGAGCCTGCAAGCACGCTAAACAAACAATTAAGGCCTATCAAGCACACTCAATTCGTTTTTACATTTATACCTCTATGATAGGGCTAAGCTGACTTACTGTCACGTTCTTAAAATCATCCCTCACAAAAAAAAAAAATAGCAACAGTGCTACAAACAGCAGGAGCAGCAGTCAGAGCCCATGAGGGTTTGTTGTTGTTGGCAGGGAAAGGGTGCTGGTTTTGTCACTGACTCCAGGTCTTCTCCAGCACAAATAACCTCCTCACATTAAGACAAGGACAACATAGCACACAGCTGTGTGGAAACTACACAACTCAGTGGCCTTTGCCTATGTCTCCATGACTGGAAAAGGAGCTCTGAAAAGATACAGTTATAACAAAAGGTGAAACATTTCAAAACACATCTCTTACCACCACAGCTTCTCCAGGATGAAAAACTCTGACGCTTCAGCAACTGACTGGCCCACTAGGGACACAGAGAACAGCCACGAACAGCAGAAATGGCTGCACCTTTCTTCACGCCATGACAAGCTCCTGTCAGGGCCCTGAGTGCCCCTGGCCTGCCATGGGCACAGGCCAGGCCGTGGCTGCAGGGGCAAGTGTGGGTGCCCAGCCCTGCTCCCCGCCTCCCCTCAGCCCCTGCCATCACCTCCCCGGGGCCCGACTCCCCCAGGCCTGTCAGCAGCCCAGCACTGTGGGTGCAGCCCCCCCGGCCCAGCCGCCCACCGCGCTGCTCCCCAGCCAGGGCCCTTTGGCCTGACCACGCAGCTGGGCTCCAAGGACAAACTTCCACATACAGCAGCAGTAAATATGCTGCTCTGGTGAAGAAACACCTAGCAGGAAAAGCAAGAACCTGTTTGGTTACACCTCTGCATCAGCGAAGTGAAGAAGCAGGCCTGTCCTTGGGACCACATAACTTATCAACGTGACTTATTTATGAAGATGCATTACCAGATGCAGATTTAGGCTAAACCCAATGAGAAATTCTGTATTATATACAAACACAGGCCCTCCCCTGTCATGGTTTTGGCTGGGACAGCCAAAATTCCTTGGTTTGCTTTGTTTGTGCACACAGCTTTTGCTTTACCTAGGAAGCTGTCTTTTATCTCAACCCATGGGTTCCTGCACTTTTACCTTTCCTATTCTCCTCCCCATCCCACCTGCGGATGTGAGCAAGCAGCTAGGAGGTGCTGAGCTGCCTGCCAGGTTAAACCACAACATCCCCCGAAACTCCCAAAACTGAATCGTTGTTGTTCCATGTAAGCATATCCACACCATCATCTGATTTTCCTCTCTGAAGGGCTTTACCTCTAGCTTTTATTTACTAACCAGTAATCTGACTGCAAACATCCAGTGTTTGGTCTAGTTTCACTCTGAATATAAGCTTTATTGCAGAACGCAGCCCCAAAGAAATTCTGCCATGATGTTTTCATTGCATTCTGGTCACTCTTAACTGCGCAGCAAAAACAGGTTTGGAGGTCATTGGCAGAGCTCAGCTCTTCTCCCCAACAGCACTGTGTTTTGCTAACAACCGTTAGCGCTAACTGAATGAGTAGAACTGGCATAGGAGTTTTTAATCCTTTACCCTGATTTCCCTGAAAAAACATCTGTCGTTCAGAAGGGTTTTCAATATCCCCAGTGAAGTACACTGCTAGTTTTTGTCCTA
The DNA here is from genome assembly GCF_040182565.1 of Anser cygnoides. Lineage (NCBI taxonomy): Eukaryota > Metazoa > Chordata > Aves > Anseriformes > Anatidae > Anser > Anser cygnoides. The sequence goes on from NC_089884.1 coordinate 9,226,828, forward strand.
AAACTCGGATTCTATTAAATTTTTAGCGTACTTTACACAAGACAGCTGCACTGACCTTTGCAAGGCTGTATAATGAATCTACACACTAATTCCCCATTAAAACTAATCATTAACCTATCATAAAATGAATCAGAATTGCTTGTCTAAATATCTGTTGACTTGAAAATCCCTCATATTTTCTTAGCTCTATTTCCAATAAAACCTTTATTATGACATTCATTTAAATTGAGGGACTAATTGCATGTTAAAAGCATACCTAAATCCTTTGAAGGATGAAAAAACATTTAAAGAATAATTGTATTTATCTGCTTAGTCAATGCAGGAAAAATAGGTATGTCCCATGCTTGTTTTCGCTAAAAGCATGGTGGTACTGAGCAGTATTATGAAATAAAAAATGAATTAGCAAATACCTCCCAACCTTGCTAGAGCTGCAAGGGATATATGGTTATAAGCTCTCAATTCTGTAGACAAAACAAAAGCCAGGTTCTGCTGAGACATCCACTTTCTTGTCCCAACCTATTCACAGCATTCCCTACCTCCATTAATTCCTTCCAGGATTCTGCTATAAATCATCTCTACATATTTTGGGACTCTTCTAGGCAAAATGACATGAGAAAAAGTAACTTCTGTGACTTCTACAGCAGCATCATAACACTTGTGTGCACACACTTACTGTCATATTTCACCTATACTGACCTACTCATAACCTTCAGGAACAACTTGCATTGTGAACAGCTCTCTTGGTGGCTACCACCAAATACACTGGTAAGAAGCTAACTCATCGGAATTACAGCCTCATGGCCAATGACAGTAAATCACAGCACACAACTAAAGCTCTTGGTTTCTGCTTTCTATGTTTTCTACACTTACTGTTTATTAGTATCCTTGTTTACCACTGAACTTAAAAGCCACTCGTATAGCATGTGATCTCCTACATTTGAGAAAATCAAAACTGGACTTGGAACACAGATCTGAACCTCTGTCCTCTCATGACATCCTCGGGCATGGACTTGTGCTCTCATTCTGATAGTTGGGTGGGGGGGGGGGAGCATTGGTTTAGTTTGGTATTTTGGACTAAACATCTTCTCTGCAACAGAGCTTCTGAAAATAAGTACTTGAATCACCACACCGTCTTATGCGTTCTTGAAATAGCATATTGACTAACATTTTCACCCTATGACGGATTCAAACCTAGGTCTCCTAGAGTGAGAGATTACGAAGTTAATCCACTATGAAACCTCGCTGCAAGATATTAATGCTTTAAAAAACAAAGCGATGGATGAATATTATTCAGGTCAAATAAGATCAGAGTGCTAAGAAGAGCTAGCCATTTTCTCGTTCCAGCCAACAGCATATGAACAAACAAAGAAGCTATTCAAACTTTTGCAGATAGTGACCAGCACCATTAATTCTACTGGTTAGCTCAGCACAAAGCAGGCACCAACAGCCTATTAATACAGACCAGCTGTGACACATCAACAAGTATGAATGCCAATCTCTAATAGAGCTAGTCTCCCTATATTGCGTATTTGCTCAGGAGTCTTTATTATTGTACAAACATTAAAGAGAAGCTCCAGGGATATGAGTGTGTGTGTGTGTATATATATATATATTTAATGAAATCTGTATCTTTGCCACAAAAAGTAAGACACACATGGTAGCCTGACCCAAGTAATATGCTATAGAAGCATAATGTTATAGAACCAATGCATGTTTCACTTGCAGCAGTCAAGAACTTACAAATCCGCCCTTTCAAACTGCATATTTAATAGAGAAGGTTCTTGCGAAGCAAATCAACCAAGCAAGCTTCTTTTTCTCTTGTTTGCAGATGTCACTGCAGTCTCTGTACTGTAAAACATTTAGGGTTGCAAAAAGGTATAAAACCATAACTTAATATTTGAAGATAACTCTTTTTTTTCCATCCATTCCATACAATATTTTCAGAACCTAAAAACAATAGAAAAAAGCACACCACTATACCCTAAGCCCCATAGAAGAATAAAGTAACATTAAGAAAAGAGACAGCCATTTCACCTCAGATCAAATAATTATTTTTCCTGGGTTTTAGTTTATAGATAAAACAGCATAACTGCTGAATAATTATAAAGGCATCTCTTCAAAAGGCTATTTTAATTACTCATTGTCCTATCATATATAGGAGACCAAGAAACTGCAAGGTACTTCCACAGTTTGAGTAAATCCATATAGCTCTAATGATTTCAAAACCATCAACCAAAAATTACTTAATCAGAAGTTAACAGGCAAGTCCACTGTCACGGACGCATCCTTACTTTACTGTCACCGAAAGAAGGAACTGAAGCATCAGTAACTGTTTAATCACAGCACATAAACACATCTTCCCCAGCATCAAGATAGCCAAAACCAACCCAAGTTGCTGAACTCCCAGTGCAGCCATGACTCACAGTAAGTCCACAGGTAACAGCATCATCCCATGAGGAATTACTAACAGCAGAGTGATTTTTAACTGAGCGCATCCAAGGTATGTCCAACTCTCAGCAAAGCTTGTTAGCTCAGGCATTGTGGCAGAATAACAGAGTCCAGATCCAACCTGAGACACAAAAACTCTGAACAAATATTCCCAGGCCTTCTGGTTTTGTAACTGCTCCAGAAGCAAGCCCGGGTGTGCTCACTGTTACCAAACATGTTCCTGTCACTCTGGAGATGTAACAGGGAAATGGTTTGAGTTCTGTAAATAGCACAAAGTTTCAAAGTATTAGAGCTCTCTGATCCTAGATGCTGTCAAAACATATAATGAAAAGGCAAGGATGAGCAGATCTGCAGAAACATGCTTAGAGACGCATGTATTTGCCAGTGCAAAGATGAGATATTTTACCCAAGACAACATTAGCTACAAGCCAGTTCTGTAGCTCAGGCCTGCCGCACAGCAGCTAGGAAGCCAGGGAGCTCTCCGAACACCAGCACCATGGAGTAACATGGCCCTGTCCAGACTGGTGACTCCCCACGCTGCCACCTCGTCACCTGTCCCTCTTGGGTGTTCTTCAAGGTCCCGTTACTGAAACTGTTTGGCAAAACACAAATACCACCACCACACACCAAGCATAAAAATCCCTGGAGTTAAGGTTAAATTTCAACATGGAATTAACACCTGTTTTCTTTCCAGTAATACTATTTCAAGGAAAATATGAAATATTGCAATAGAGAGCATCACATGCATACTGCATTCTTCCATTACTTACTGAGCTTTGAATTTGTTGCAATAAAAAAAAAAAAAAATCAAACAAAAAAATTGTGGACTTCAAAGCAAATGGCCAAAACTTTAGACATACTTAGAAAATGAAGAAATCCCCAGAATAAGTTGTTGCCAGCCAAATGATGATGCATCGTTTCAGAAAAAAATAGTTTTAAACTGTCAGTGATCTACTTATTATATGCTTCAATAATTCCTTGAATAGTGGAAAGCCATGCATGACTACATAACATAAGAAGCAGATGATATGCAGACTTCCTAGTGATGGAATCTGATTGCTGCTTTCTATAAATATGAAAATATATTTCTGTGATAAAAGCAAAGGCAAAACGTGACAGCAAAGGTGGGGGATTTTATTTTTGTAAAACAGTGAGAGAAGTCTGGACTGAGCCTTGGATGGAAGGATGAACTAATGCCTCAATTCCCTGTAGTTTAAGTCTCGTTATACATTTCTGTCTTCTAACTCCCGTTCAGGGTTTTAATATAGCAAAGATTCACTGGGAATACATGGACAGAGATTGATTTTCATTTTCCTACTGGGAAATGTTTACAAAAAGGTAAGCTCCTCTGCAGTACTCTACGTTGACATTTCCCCTAATTATTTCTGATTCCCCTTGCCCTCATCAAGTCCCTGTGATCTTCATCTAGGGACCACATCTAAAATCCTCATCTTCTTAATCTTTTAGATCAAAGAGTGGGCTGAATACACTTAAAGTCAAATTATGGGATAAACTATTTTCAAAGATAGAATCATAAATAATAGGTAGGAAGTGTGTAAGAGGGTGAGGTTACACAGCACTTTTCACCTGAAGAACGTAAGACTTTCTCTATGTATATTATTCCCTGTTCACAGGGCTGTCACTGAAGTGTGAAGACCACCTGAATTAGCTTATATACAACAAGTCAGCTTTAGAAGGTGGAGCAGAGATGGGCAGGAGGGTAGTTACACATTATCTACTTTGCCAACTGACAGAAAAAAAATCATATCAATTCCTTTTAAAAACAACACTCACCGCTTTGGCTTAGAAATCAGATGCCTTGTCTTTTAGACTGACAGCCTACCTGTCATCTTTCCAATGAAGAAAAATAAAGAAAAATGTAGACAGTTATTTTAATGCTTATGAAACCCTTCCCACAGCTTCCATGCTCAGAAGCAGCCAGGAAAACCCAGGTTACTGCTGTGCCATAACCATGATACCTTCCCTATGGCCCATCAAACTGAATGCCCTGCGGTATCAGTGGGACACATGCTAAGAACATGGACACTTTCCTCTCAAGCTGCTCAGTGCCTTTGAACCTCTCTCCGGCGTGCTGCATCAGAGATTGCAGGTGTGCCAAGAGTAGCTCAGGTTCCCCTCATTTAAGGCCACTAAACCCACAGTGTTCATCACGCTGAACACCTCTTGTCCAAGCTGAACAGAAAGATGTTGCTACACCAAATCAGCGCTCAGTGAAGTACAAACTGATAGTCCCCACTACCTGTAGGAACGTTTAGCAGAAATACTGTAGCCCAGGTTTCATGCTGCTGTAGTTATTAGCCGTTCTTCATATGCTCTCCAATTCACTTGCAGCCTAACCCTATTTCAGAAATCAATTACCATAACCTAACACACAATTTTGAAATTACTTGAGATGGGGAATTTGTTATACTCCATCTACATCTCCTGACAACAGTACCACATCACTTAATTTCAGCCACCCATATTTCTCTGGTATATTGAAAAGAATTCACACACAAGAAATTCTGTGCCTATTCAGTGCCTAGCTGCATATGTCAAATTATCAACTGCCAATTCATACTGGTTGAATTCCTTTCATCAATGATAATGAATCACTTCTGTTAGCATATGGCTACACACCATGTGCCTGACTATACTTTTGCCCTCTGAAAAATTATCTGAAGAACTATTTACTGAAATTTTAGATATGGAAAATTCAACATTAAGAATTATTGATGCCCACCGATATCTGTTTGCATACACAGACTGCAGGCTGGGCAGTGAATGTTCACATAGCAGCAGTGGATTAGTATTTTTAAACTATTTCTATTATTGATTTAACCACTTGAAGCTGCTGGAAGCAGAGTTCCTGTCACAGCTGTTAATGCAGAAAGCATTAAGGAAAATCCCTACTGTGAAGGTGTGCAAAAATGTTCACACATAAAATGGTGAGATTTCACTTTTCATCAGCATCATGTACAACTGAAAATCCCCATTTTTATTCAGCTCAGCTACATAAGAAACATGAAAGGGGAAAAGCTACTATTTTCTTTTTCTCATTTGCTCTCATCTTGTCTAACGACCAGATCCTGCAACCTACCCAAACTGAGTAAGATTTCTTTTCCCTCAAGTTGTTCCATTAATGCTAATGCAGCCACTTGCAGAGCAGGGCTATTCAAAGAGAGAAAGGGTATCAGCGTAGCTCTGCGTGATCACAAATCCATTAACAAGATCCTTAAAAATGAGGAAAGTAGCTTTGCCAGAAGTTGGAAAGGACCAGGCCCTGCAAAACAGTTACAAGAGCTGGTGGCTAATGCAGAGGGCAAAGTAGTTTCTGAATCAAGTTAAATTAAAGATTAGTATGTAACTCAGGTCAACGGTATGAATCAAGAAGAAAAAAATCATTTAGTTTTAAATTGTTTTCTCAGCATCTTAAAATTCATTCTGATTGAGGCTGGATGTGGAATCAGCCTACAAGCTCCTCCAGAGTAGTGCCATGCTTATTTTATCTTATTTTGAATACTCCCTCTCTTGATTAGCTCTGCTAATGTAACTCCTGTGTAGACAAGCTCTTACAAGGTTCATGAAGGAAACACTTCAGAAAATACGATGATTTTCAAATTCACTTATGGGCATTACACCCTTCGCTTACTTTTCACATTAGCACATCTCTATTCTGAGTGATTATTTCATTGATGCAAACGAAAATTAACATATTACTGCCATGAATAAACTTCATTCATTGCCTTGACAACGCTGCACTTCAGTCCTGTAAAACAGTTGAAATCTAAAAACCATAAAAAATCGTAATTTGGGAAAAAAGTTCCAAAGCGTACGCAAGAGACCAAAGCATGAAAAAAGCTGAACTCACTATTCACCAAAAAAAAAAAAAACCATACATATTTATGCAAACTAAGAAAACAAGGAACTTCTCATATGCAAGTACAAAAAGGTGCCCTACAACTACTTCAGAATACCTCTGCACACTGAATACTTCTGTGCACATGTGCACTTGTTAGCACAGGAGTCATGTGCTTAGCTGTTTCAACTACTTCACCCACATCCAGGCATTTGTAGCCCTGAAGGCTTCAAATGACATATAAAGCATCCGGAGTCACACTGAAATGAAGGACATTTCATCACCTACAGATGTTAACAATGATACTATATAAAACACCAGGGAAACACAGAAACAATATGCCTTATTAAACAGTACCATTCTATTCTGGTCATATATACAATTGCTATGACAAATGGTTCACTACTACGCCACCAGCACACCTTTTAAAAACCCACTTGGCCCGTGGGTCCAGGTGATGTGTCCACGGCTGCTTTTAAATACATACCTGGCAGAGCAGTGAATCTGAGCAGGATGGTTTTCTATTTTAAATGAAAACAGAAATGGAAAGGAAAGAAAAAATTAGCCAGAGTACGAATGAGATACTTGCAAACGTTTGGCTACTAATGAGGGAATTTGTTATGCAGAACTTTGGTATCTAGAGTTCCAAAATCTAAGGCTACAGCATCAGTTAGCACTGCCTGTTTGCATGCAATATTTCAATAATGCTAATCAGAAAATACTGCTTCTGAAAAGCAGTATGCCCTAGATTTATAGCGCAGGAGAGAGATAGCATACCCGCTGAACCCATTGCTCTACGGGTATGCCACTGTTTGACAGTCCTATGGTTGATTATACTCATTTTCTACTTCAGCAAGCAGCAAAATTTTATGAGATCCACCCCCATGGATGTTTGTTCCCTGACACAATCTGGTCCACAGTTACAGAAGTTGCTAAATATGATTATTGCCTGAGAAGAAAGGAGAAAAATATAACAACCAAATACACTAATCCTAGTAATTCCTCTTTTTAACCCCTGAAAAATAACGTCAAGGCGGGGCACTATCATTCAAATCCCACAAAATCTATAAAAAGAAACAAACTGCTAAATTAATAAGTAGAAATCCTATCTATTTATACTTGACGCTAGCACATGAGCGATGCTGCTTTTTATCCTTCTCAAACAGTAGCAGGCTTCTTGTTTTAAGTAAACCTGTTTGTAATTACCTAGCTGTCAGACAGTTGCACAGGTATAGAGGGACAGAACTACTCATTCCTGGTGTGACCCAAAGCTTAGTACTTGCAATAACAAATACCTATTAATATACAAAATACAAAATTCTTGGTGCAATTCCTTCATTGTTTCTGTGTATAATGTTTCTGAACTGTCTGATCTTATCTTGCAAACAAAATTATTCTCCTCCTTTGCTGCTTTGTCCCTCAGCATGATTGAGCTGAAGCACAGCACTGTCCCCTCTGCCAGCCGCCAACCCCGTCCCCAGTTACTTTTGATAAATTTGCAGCATTTAATGCCCTGCATACAGCAGGTGTATGTCAGTGATCATTCTCCCTGCTGCATTAAATGGCATCCTTTCATTAGGAAATGTTGCCAAACATAGCAGCACTCTGACAACTTCTCATTTCCAAGCATATTAAAGGGTTACATCTTCGACCAGTTTTACTGTTATAGATTTAGATTGAATCTGCCTCAATAGCGTTGTCCCATTCTGGGCTGATGACGAAACCTGAGCTATCCATATGCTTAATTGTGCTCATAAATGGAGCTCTTAACAGTTTGTGGTAGCAATGGTGTTACAGTTGCTGTTTATGGAATTGTTCCCTAATTCCCTTTTTTTTTGTAAGCAGAAATATTTTTTCCTAGGACTTGCACGCAGTCTGATGGAGAATGGTATTTTTCATGAAATGTACTTGGCCTGTAAACAGTAGCAGAAGGGAAAGGGAAGGCAACTGAGAAATAACAGAATGAGGTAAAAAAAAAAAAAATGTTAACTGTATACCCAGGCTGAGAAGTCATCCTCAATATCTCAGACACAATCAAGTTCCACGTAAGGAGTAGCAAGTTATGGAGCAACCAAGGAAGCAGCCTGGGCACACAGTAACCTCCTTGGGTAACCAAACATCACCTGCCAAAAGCCCTGCTGGGGCACAGCACCACTGCTTGACCTGGGCAGCTCCCAGCAGGTGGTGGGAGGCACCAGCACAAGCCCCAGAGGAAAGGAACCAGTTCCACACATCAGTATCAAAGTCCTATCAGCAAGGGAAGAATGCATTTCTGAGATTTCATGAAGCAACACGACATGGCAGATACCCTGATCTTCGTTCACAAACTGCTTTTTAAGGTTAATTACCCACATCTGAGATGATTTAATGGGGAAATACACAAATCCATTGAGTACCAAAACTTTCAGCACATATACTTGTTTTTGGTGCTGTTCTTTAAGACATTCAGTGGAATGGAAGTCTCCATTGACTGGTTGCTTGCTTCTTTCTCATCTCTTCCCCACTGTACACATGATCTGTAATAATACCTATGAAAAGTTTTAAATCAGCTTTTTGACCAATGCTTTGAAATTACATTCCCATTTCAAATACAACTCCAATCATTCTGAAATGGCAACAAAGGTTCATCAAATCATAACAGTGATGATTCACTTAAGCTAAACCAAGATGCTAACTGGAAAGTTTTGTTTTGTTTCAGGAAGACGTGCTCAGAAGAGATTATTTCTAACCAACCAAAAGTGAGCATGACTGGGAGACTTAAAACACTTGATATTATGCCTGGATGCAGAATTTAAGGCTCTTGAAAAGCAATCCTCACATCACATTTTAACTCAGTTGTTTCATCTCCAGTGAAAATGCTGCTTGCAAAACCAGTAAAAATTAAAAGATGGAAAAACACACAAAAAAGCCTTCCTTTCTTCTCAGCTGTATATACTAGCCCACTACTCCTCCCACTTTATTAATAAAGAATTGTATCAATTTGGATGTAAAATACATTCTTTTCAGATGATTTTAAACATTAATGATTTTTGGAAGAGATCACTGAGACTATGTCCTGCGACATACCAGTTACATATCTCACAGTACCACTTACCAAGAGGAGGTTAGCCATATTTTGCAAGTATAAAGAGTAATGTTAGCAAAATTCTCTTCTCTGCTATATTGCAGCACAGCTGACAGGAAGGTTATCTGATATTTGCAAACTGGTTAAAGCCCCTCATCCTGTCACTGCAACTGTGAACTGTCAAAAGGATATAATAATAAATAGACCTTCCATATGCCACAGGGAAAGTATTTTAATCATTTATAAGCTGGTCAATGGGGTTTAAAAGCACTCAGACATGCATTAAAATGTGTCTGAGACTAGAGCTTGGAGTCAATTTTCAATTGATTTTGTCTAGCAAATGCTGCTTAAGTAAGAACCTCAGAGCTTCCTTTCCCCACCCCCTTCCTCCTCCAGAAGGCAAAAGCTTAATTAGGAGAATATCATTCTGCTTTACATGCCTCCAATTATAGTATTTCAATAATTATTTTTACCATACTTGTAATAACTTAGGATTTAATCTACGAAGAGCTAAGAATTATGTAATACAGTACAGCATCTAGATCACAAAACACAAAGTATCTCACTTAAGTCTATTTCACCTTGCTATTTTAACTCTCTTACTGAAACAGAACAAGTTAGGGAGAGTCAATTTCACAACTTTTATATATGTAACAACAAAAAAAAAGAATAACCACAGCCTGAAAGGTGGGAGTCTTATTGATTTTGCTGTTTTTCCACAGGAGTGTAATATCAGCTCTGCTTGCAATAATTTTTATTACTAATCAGCTCATTAAAAGCCAGTAGAACAATGTTAGCTTATGGTACAAGACACTTGTGGTTCATTTGCCAATATCAATAACATTTCACAACGTATCAGGCAAAATTTTTTTGGTCATTTAGGACATCTAGAGAGGCTTATCTGCATATCTGCTTTATTCATAATAATATTGCTAACAGGGATGGTAAAACTGTGTCGCACATGAAGAAATATAACACAAACAAAGGAAATGCCTTTTGGACTAGAAATGCCTTTTGGACTATAAACTAAATGGCAACTAGTAAGGCAACTAGAATTATCCAAGTAAAGGTGCTTAATTTGAATAGGTTTTCAAGTAGTAGCCTGGTTTTAGTAGTAATACTAGACATCTCAATACCAGGTCCATAATATTCCAGACTCAGGCACTGCCTCTTCAATTGTTACCTATTAGGAATATCAAGATTGTTAGCAATAAAAATATGACTTAAGACTCTGCAAGAGCCACCTGATACAAGACTCTACAAGAGCCACAAACTTTTCAGAGCTTTAAGTGACAAGAGTAGTGTCTTAGGAAGGTTGGACAACTTTAAGTTTTCTATGTAAATTCATAATCCATACTATGCAGTTGGGTTTTGAAGCTTCATACATACTTCAAATACACTGACAGTTTTTAGTTTGTTTTCTTGAGGTATTGTTTTCTCCACAATGAAGTATGCTACTGTTTGGAGTACAAATAAAGAAAAATGGTATATTGGATTCCTGTTTATTTCTAGATATCATTAAACAAGTTATTGAACAAAACACCTTCTCAAGGATGTCTGAAATATCTTAAAACTGCTCATCCTGAAAAAATGCCTCCTGAAATTTCTTTCAAGTAATAACACAGAGTATGAAACATACTAACGACAAATAATCTGCTGCACACATCTTACTAAAAATAAAGCATTATTTTTTAGCGTTCTCTCCTCAATATATCAGTTATGAGTGCAGGATTTTTTAGCACGAGGTTCATATTTAGAATTTTCAAAGAGAATTATACTGAGGTATTAAAGTTGACAATAAAACTTTATCTCCGTTCTCTTCCACGCATGTTGAATTTCTCAAATACCTGATTTTTTATATCTATATAAATAGATAATTTGTTTTTCTTCAGCATTTCTCATTTTGTTCACAGTATGGCTAACTACCTTTGGAGAAGCAATTATTCTATATTACTATCCCTTATTGTCTATTCAGGTTTTTACTTATTCCAGTATACTCAGATTTGCTTTGTAAATGCAAAGTCCTCATCACTATTACACTTAAGTTTTCCAAATTATTTAGCTTCTCAACAACACTGAGCCAGGAAGGTGGTAATACAGTTAATAAACATATAAAAATACAGAGATTAAAATAAATGTGAAATATAGCAAGTCTCAAATTCCTACTGCAAAGAACCAGGACATGAACAGCTTTCAAGAAAAGCCAACAGCACCTATTTAAAAACAAACAAGCAAACAATACAATCTATTTTCCCAGCTTTGTCCTAAAAATGTCTGCAGCCATTCAACTGAAGTTTTCCAGAATAGTTCAATCTTTCAATCTAGAGCCTATTCCCAAACTGATGGAGAGAAGATACTTATTATAGGAATTATATATAGCCCCAGTAAGGGGCATATTGTTGCACTCATCCCCCACCCCTCTGTAGGCTATATATTACTATAGATTAGGTTACTTTGAGCAAGATTAGCTGAATGTCAATAGGTTTCAGCATTCACATAAAACATAGCATTTGTTGTTGGAAGTTTAGTTGTCGCTAAAATGATATTACTGTTTTACATTTCTTCCACCTCTTATTTTTATTTTGTTTTTACAAATATTTACTTTTTTAAGCAATCTGCTTGAATGAGATGTGTTCTGAGGTGAATCTTCAATTTTCCATCAGCCTAAGTAAGTAGGATGCCAAAACCATTTACCCAGGTTCAAAAGAATTACTCCGACTTTTAAATTGAAATATAAACAAAACCTTTTTAGTCTAGCACATTACTACCACAGTCTTCAGACAAACCCACTAAATATAAAAGCTAAAAAATAATGCTTATCACCAGATTGCTGATCATGTACCTGCTGTTATGAAGGCATACTATTATTGTGCCACGTAAGACTAACTTCATATTTTACAATATATTGATATATTTTAATATGGTGAGATTATCTGCTAGATATCATCCTTAGTAGGTATTAGGCAGCGTATTTATCATACTTAAATGCTTCACAGTTACCAACCCTGAGTGTATTTTTATCAATATATAAAAGTGATAAGAAATAGAGAGTACAGCAGAAATTCAATTGAGAACCAACATTACCATCCATTCCAGAGTTTCTAATATTTTTATCCATTGTGAAAGGTGATTTGCCCTGAAATGAAATGTTTATCTTGGATAGTCTACCTCACAGCAGTAGCCCTTCTAAACACTCCTTGAAAATACTTTCAGATATTATCTTGCTCTCATTCCTCCTCCTTCCTTCCCGTTAGATTCTAGGCAGCAATATTTGTTTTTCCTTTTCCATGCTTGGTATGGATAGACTGCTGATGTGAAGAATTCAGTTCTGCGTATTATACCATGCAAGAGGCACCCTGATGTTTTCCAACACTGAACTCCATTCAGCACAGCAGTACCCAATAGACTAGCTAAAATACCACTGCTTAACCAAGAAAGGAAAGTAGGACTACAGTAATAGTTATATTTAAACTTGCTTATGCTCAATATGCAGAGACAGAGGCATTCAACAAACAATTTAAGGAAGCCACATGTAATATTATCTCATTAGCTTCCTTTTAAGCAATAGCAAGCACTTGCACCTTTGCACATAACTTCAACATTAAAAAAACCTACTGCATGAAAAAATATCTTCCCAAGACTATTTGCATTGTTGTGAGGCATGGAAACATTACGTTTACGGTGTAAATAGATCTATTCACTAAACACAGCTAGAAACACCCACACTTATCCACTATGCCAAAAAAGGTGGTGTTTTTTTCCGGACAGATTTTCATAGTAAGTGATATATTTGTAGTTTTCATGTTTTATTGACTATCTTGGACCTGCTTTCTCTCACTGCCTCCTTTGCATGGTAAACCTTGAAGTACACCTCTATCATTTTAGAAGGCACAGGGCACACAAGCAATGCATGAGAGGGCAATCCTCACTCATCTTGCCACTTAAACCTACCCACACCAAGATCCTGTTTGTATTATCTACCTTAGGTCTTTTTATTTAGCACCATAGCAAGAAAACTCTAAAAAGAGATGAGAAACTGAACTGACCACACACATATGAAAAACCTCATTTTAACTTGACCACAGCATATCAACTAGAAAGTCAAAGTTGGTCAAATGCAATGCTAACCAGGCAGCTCTCACCACAGCCACAATAAGTGATACTGTTTAGAGCAATCTACAATCACATTACATGGTCAGAAATCATACTTTTTCTATAATCAAAAGAAAGACTGAAGTCTAAATGCAACAATCAACCTCCCTGGGCAGTGTTATTTACCTTTGCTGTGTAAGCACACAGTAGCCTGTCTTATAATGAAAAGGAGAAATGAATCTTGTGCTGAGTGGTTTCTACATGCCAATTCAATTTTACATAAATTATAATGTCACAGTAACCATACCGATCTGGTGCATTAGCGTGGCCAGCATAGCTTATGTCAAAAGTGCAGGCCCTGCCTACCTTTGCACAGCCAATTAGTATCAACAAACACTCCCTTTTAGAAGAGTTTAATATAGACAAGGAAAATGAAGCTGACACTTCCCCAAACATTGAGCCAGTCCATCCCTAAGTTTCTCTTGAAAGAAACCAAATTGTCATGGGACAAAAAAGTCCTCGCATGGCAGAAATGAAGTGATGCATTTTCCCAGTGAAAGGGAGAGCGCTGCAGCAATCCGGGCTAGTCAGCACCGCTCACAACGAAACAGAAAGGAGGACTGGTTAGCTAACAGACTTCGTGAGAAGCTGACAAGTTACCAAGGGTAGCACACACAAACTGTGGAAAACCCTCCCAATGCCTAGTGGCTGTGCAATAAAGCATCATGAAATACACAATGTTTAAGTGAGGGGGGAAAATTACATGTAAAAACTGAGTTCACTATAAATATTAATAAATAAGCACCTGGGATTAAAACAGACCCACTCACTATTCCACACCAATGGCAGATAAACCAAAACTTAGAAAATTATAACAAAAAAGTACTAAATATACACCACATAGTCATACCCTAAATACTGTTTGCAGTTTTGCTCCCTCATCTCTAGAATCTAAACCACAGACTTCACATACACACAAACAGGTGCAGAGAAAGGCAGAAAAACCGTGGAACAGTTTCAGTGTGAGGAACAGCTATATATGTATGTGTACATACGTATGTGTGGGCATGTGCACATGCACGTATGTGCATATATACACAAATTAAAAAGACACTCCTGACTATAAGACAGATAACTGAAGAAGGATGTGACAGATCTACATCTTCAGACCGGGTACAGTTTTACAGTCATCAGCAGATCCATCCCTGCAAATGAAAAGCAAGGGGCAGCAGAAGAAAGTTCGGTACAGTTACCATGAAAAAAATTGTTTATTTACACAAAGTACAGTGACATATTCTGCCACTGGGTTCCACTAATGCTCAAAATACATGTTAAACTTCCTGCACTGCAATATGTGTTCAACAGCCTTTAACAGATTTTTCTATATTTAATGTGTTTATTTATTTAAGGTCACAGCACAGGTGTCCAGGAGGACATTGTGGGGAATTATCACCACACCTCTGCCTCGCTCATACTCCTCCACAAGCACCCACTGCCAGAGAGCACCAGAGCCTTTGGTATAGAAGTTGGAGTTGAAATTCAGGCTGCCATTATTGTTTCTCCTTAAAGCTTTGTGATAATTCGAGAAAACCACTTCATATGATTAAACATGGTTTCACGTCCCATATTCTGTTTTTATTTACATTTCATACATTCATATATCTGTGCAGGTAGGGCTGCCCACTTCTTACCCAAATAAAGCAGCAAAATGGAAGGTCTAAAGCAATTAGTCAAGCTACACTGCCAGTACTTAAATTAACCATCTGTTCAAAGGTATACAAGACCAGAGTGTTTTTGAGACATAAAAGGCAGCTCTCATTTCTGCAATATCTACCCTCGGTTTGGAAAGGTTACATGTGCTGCTGGTTTGAAATTAAATGCAAAAAGGGCACTAATGTCACTATGTTATGTCACACAAAAGCATAATTCTGTCATAGGTTTCCTTTGGAACAGGAGGAGGCATATATTGTTTTTCACAGAGTGAGAACATACATGAACAATTAAAAACAATGTGGGAAAGTCCACTCAAAGAAGTTTCCAGAGTACATTGGGTAAACTAACATGCAAATGTAAAGTGCAAGACAATAGACTAACCAATATTTCACCATTGCACAAAAAATTCTTGATTGAAGAAATTTGACCCTTTCTTTCTGGTTCAAATACAGCTTTTAATTTGGAAAGAAAGAAAAAGTGAGGGGCAGGAGACTGCTTTTTTGTCTCCTCAAAATCAGACCTAAAACATGACTACATCCAGCATCCAATTCTAGAATTATTTTCATAGTACATCACTGACATTTATATATGCCAAGACTGAACATGCTCATTATGACTGTTTATTAGACAAAAGGCTACTAGTAGAATGATAATTAATCTGTTGGCATTGATTGAAATTCTTGATGAAATGAAGCATGAGCTGTTGAAAAATAATTGAATGTAATCAAAATCCATGAATCATCCATAGAAAGCGCTTTTATTAAACCTGAATTCATAACGAAGATACTTCGTCTACGTTTTTTTTTTCCCCTTTCTCTTTGGATTCTCTGCTGTTGAATATAAAAGCCAGATGTTCCTACGGCAAACCTGAACAGAACAGACATCAATCAAATATCGCATGCAATAGTAGAATGAAATTTGATATGTGACTTATTAACTAACTCAGAAATATTATAAAAAGCACAAAACAAAACATATTTGGCATGATAGTTTAGGAAAACCAAGAGGAAAAAATAGGGGCCTTCAAAAGGATTGACCAAAATGAGTTTTCATCCTACTGTAGCAGAAAATTTTAAATTAGCTTAGTATATATCTAGTTATCTCTTCTCAATACTATTTTTTGTGATGTAACATCACAATTTCAAAACACTGACAGAAGAAACTCTTTGTACACAGAAATGAAGGAAGCTTTATTTTATTTTTAAACCCTTCATTGACTAAACAGTGAGTGATACAGCCAAGATGAGTAATGTTCCTAATATTCAAATATTTCATGATAAAATGGTCTGCAATTGTATTTAAGAACTGGGATTCAATTCAACGGTAGTCTCATTTTCTGAAGATTACAATTAAGTAATTTTATATAAATCCTGCTTTCAGAAGTCACAAGTAATAATTAGTGCAACCA
Source organism: Anser cygnoides (assembly GCF_040182565.1). Classification (NCBI taxonomy): domain Eukaryota; kingdom Metazoa; phylum Chordata; class Aves; order Anseriformes; family Anatidae; genus Anser; species Anser cygnoides. The sequence continues at coordinate 9,243,412 of NC_089884.1, forward strand.
TTATATTAATAGAATTGCTAATTTCCCCGTTACACTGACTGATATTTGAGTAAACGTGAACTTTGTCCTAACAGAAGTTAAAACATTTATTACAGGAAAAATTGTGACCAGTTAATCCTTAACATTAGATTAAACAAGAATTGATCTTTAATCATATAACTTCATACTAAACTAAAAAGCTGTGTTTTAAGACAATTTCAATTGCAATTTTATTTTCTGTTCACTATCTAAAATTAAAATCTTTACAAAAACCAAATACCCCAGTTTAAATGTGTGATTAATACTATGAAGATCTGAAAAAAAATATATATAAGGTACTGATTTATCTGTTAAATCCCAGAAACATGGATCAGGATATTTGAAGTACACAGTATTTCCATTTCAGTGATTCATATATATCAGAAAATCTTTCTTACGGCCTTCTCACGTCCACAGATAGCAGACAGTAGTTTAGCAAGTCATAAGAAGATTTTTTCCTTCAAAGCAGCATGTAGTTGCAACACAAAATTGTAGATTGGACTAACAATAAGCAATGACTAAAAATACCTTTCTACTTCTACTTGTCCTGTTTTCTGGATGAAAAATACCTTCTTTACACAACATACTAGCACCCAAGTTCACTATGGCTAGTGCTATCCATTTCTGTAATTATCTCCCTTACCATCACTAGCCAAAACAGTAAGGTTAGATGCTGCTGCATAACCTCTGAACTCTACAATCATTAGTTTGGCATCCAGTGCAAACAGCAATGCAAAGTACTGTCCTAGTTCTGCTGGAAAACAAAACAAAACCTTTGCAAATGTCCGTACAAAAAGAATATGGTTATTCTAAATGCTAGAGGCAGAGAGCAGGGAAGGGAACATGGAGACAACACCACACTATTGAGCACAAAGTTTCTGTAGCAGGTTATTCCTTTTTCTTATAGGATATCAGCATTGCTGTAAATGAGATTCATCAGAGATATAATAAAACCATGAGTAAGGTACGCTGGTTGCACTGCCGACTTTCAGCCTCCATTTTCATTTCAGTACCGTTTTCTTCTGTTAGTACTTATTACAGAAGTCCTGAGCTCAGATGTTACACAGGAAACAAGAAAACCTGTCCCATGCATGCTTTAATATTACATTCAACACAAACAACAACACAATATTTAATATTACATTCAACAAAAACAACACACTAAAGTCTCAAAGAAAAAAGCTGAACTCTACCAAGGTGAGATAAACCACAAAAGTAAACTATTACTAAACCAACTGAAAAAGCTTTTAAAGCAAAATCTTTTTTTTTTAACATTACTTTTATGTTGCTCAGCTGCATACCCTCTTGTGCACCCCGCTGTTCTACCCCAACACAGCTATAAATTTCTAAATAGACAATATTACCACTGTGACATTATTTTAATAGGGAACTCTAAAGTATCTAAATACCTAAATGCTACCCCCATAAAACATAACTGAGGAATTAGGATTTGTTGATGGAGATTTTCAATACCTGCAACTTTTACCAGAGAAAAACTGATTAAATCAGGTTGAGATCCGTGTAAGGGAGATTTGAGGAGAACCTATACTGCTTTTGTAGCATTACCAAAAAAGCCACAACGGCAGCAGAACTACTGTAGCAGTTGCTGAAATTTTCTTGTCGTTAGGTTATTTAAAAATTTCTCAAAACAGAATAATATGACACATTGACAGAGTATCTCCAGTAAGAAGATAGTATGTGATGAGCACAGGCACACAGCCTGCATATTACCGATAAAGACAATACTAATGCAAGCTCTAATAATAATGTCTTATAGAATTTCATCAAATAGACTTTGTTTCTATGCATTATTTATCCACGTGTACATTTCAGCAAAAGCAGCCTCAATCCAATTAACTAAAACTTTCCTATGGTTGTTAGAGATAATATACATATACACTGTTTTATGTTATATTCCATCTTCGTATCATCACAAGCATCCAATAATTACCAGTTCAGTTATTTAAAGTAAATAAATAGCAAATAAAGGCTTCATTTACATATTGATATCAACAACTAAGTTTCTCTTACAGAAGTCTGAGTAATGTACAGCCTTTTCTGGTTCTTTCCCTGCTATTACTTCTGAACCAGTGCACTTAAGATTGAGTGTTCTACAGTGTTAAAAAACACAATGAAATAGTTCAGAAATTAAAAATTTAACTTTTTGAAGAGGCAGCTATAACTAGAAGTCATGTGGATTTAATGAAAGCCCCCATTAAGTTCGTTTAATATGACAAAAGCAATTATTCCTTTTCTTCCTCATCAGTGATATTCCCTTTACTTTCACACACTGCATAAAAAAACAAAGCACTCCAGTCTTACAAGCAGATAGGAAAAAAATCCTTACAAGCAACCTCACTACAGACCTAATGGTCCCTGTGAAACTCCATTGCTTCGCCCCCTCACATTTTCTTCAAGCCCCACCACAAGTAAAGTCTGTCCTCTAGGAGGATCTTCAGTAATTTGGGCACAACAGAAATGCCTGACCTCTGTTTGCTTCAACACATTTGTTCATGTCTGGCTGCATAGCAGGGAAAGGAGGCAACACTGACTGAGTTTACAGAACAGTTCTTTTATAATTAGAACTAGAAATTGCATAAAGGACAGACATAAATAAAAAATCCATATTTATTGGTTTGGAAGAACCCATACTAAACACAACATTAAGTCACATATGTGTTATGTTCACAAATAGAGTTTGACTTCATATAGTACCGCTGTGCGTTATCCTAGATCTTGCAGTTGCCTTACGCTTTGCTAGAAATAGTGAGGAAATCTGTGGCTATTGCTGCTTAGCTGACATTGTAAGGTAGGTGAGCACAGGAGAAAAACAGGGAGCCAGTAGTCCTGCAGGTATGGCACAGACAGAGCTCAAGTGATTAAGAAAAGGCAAAAGTTGGAATAAGAGAAACAGAGCTGCACTATGTGCTAGGCAGAGCAAAGAGATGAGGCCCAAAACAGAAAGGAATGTTATCTGCTGCAGGTTATGTTAGAAGCGCGTGTGTAAGCTTTAACTGCGAGCCACAGGACTTTGATTTCTGTGTGCATGTAGTTTCTCAACAGTATCACAGGTGGGTTAATTTTAGGAAAACAGATTGTGGAGATCTAAAGAATTAAAAACCCATTGGTGTGAGATGACTACTACATGCTGACTCTTCATAATGTCTGCATGTATGGAAGTATTCCGCATTTTTCCAAGTGTTTCCCTCCCCACAGACATGCTGCCTTCACTTAATCTTACTAGTTCTCCTTTCCACTCAACTTTTCTGTACCCTACACAACTGGCCTCCCAGTATATAGTCTCACTTTTTCCCGTTGTTTCCTCAGGCTGCTCTAAAATGGTGCAGCGCACAGCCCAGGAAGACGTGCTGTTCTCATTACATCTGTTCCAGCCTGACGAGTACTACAGACTGACTGGGGCTGCTCTAACATCACACAGAGCCTTCTGGTCCTAATACCTGAAAGGCACTGTATTATATTTCTCTCCAAATATAAGACAAATCTAACGTTGTTCCAACTTATCAAGGCTTGCAGTCCTATCTAGCCCCCTCTGCTTTCACATAAGCCTGAGCCGTATTGTAATGCTGCAGCTTCCTTATAGAGCACCTATGACCCAACTGCAGCTGCAATTTTCATACTTCCAAAGGAGTAAATGTCAAAATACTACACATACCTCTCCATCACCAGTAGCATACATGAACTGTGCTACTTGTCTTTTAGACAGCATCTACAAAAAGCAGAAAAGGAAGTTGTTCTTTGCCAGTTTGAGGCCCAGAGCAGCACATAACATCGTTCAACTGCAAAAATATCACCCTGTGTTTGCTGGAGAGCATCCTGCTCAGAAACACCTTAGCTGCTTACAGGATGCTATGCCCCCATGCAAAACATGGACTTCTGCCGCTGATGGTTATGAGCGTATCCTCAGCAAGCCTTGCCTACTCTTCCCACAGATTTGCTGCACAAGCACCCACGGGCACCATAGAGGTCCTGACACCACACTCAGAGCGGTTACAGAGCCCTGGAGCTCCAGGCAGGGAATCTGCCTCAAACCAGCATTGAGGGGCTGCTGAGGAAAAGGAGCCCTTGCTACTGCCGAAGATATTAGATTCTGCCTTCTGCTTCGCTCTAGTGAGGATTTAGTACCATCATTACAGGTTTCTTACATACTGAGAAAGAAGATTGTTTTACAGAGCCAATTATGATCATATTAAAAGAAGGAGGGGGGAGGGAGACAAAAAAGCATCCCCTGCTTTCAGCTGTTTGGTGCATAACAAACAGTACTCTTATTTAAGTAAGGTCAGAAGATAGTATGATGCTAGCCTGAGCAAATCAATGGGGTTCTGTCTTCTCCTTTATTTTAAAAGACCAGAAATGGAGAATAGTTTACTTACAGCCAATGAACTCTAAATCAGAAAATGAAAAATCACATGCTCAATACTACTCATTCAGCTACGCATTTGTCTCAAAAAAAAAAAAAGTGGAGAATTTATTCCTGACAATGACAAATCAGTGAAATTTAAAGCCCTGATTTTGAACTTACTCCCTTTACCAATTTATTGTAGTGTAAATTCCACATATTTTTTGTGGTAGTAGTCCTGCTCCCAGCAAACCAATGGAAGCTGCAATATTAAGCTTGCTGCTTGCTCATCAATTTTCATGTCAGTCTCACTGGCAAGTAGCCCAGTCGCAAGAGATGCTATTGTAATTAATACACCTATACCCAAAACAATATTGACTATTTAATTATTAAATAACTTCTTTCTAACTAGATATTTTCAACCAGTTGGCCTGACAGAGCTGAAAGAACTCTTTTGTGCACAAGCTTGCTCAATAATGAAAAGTTGCTCACTCTCAAATAACTTCAGTCTGAGCATTTTAAGCTGTCTGCATCCTTAAATACAAATTTAGAGCCCCTTTGTGTGTACAAAGCTGGTATAAAGCACTGACCTTGTTACCAGGCAATGAGAAAGTTGAAGTCCTGCATCTAGCTCCCAGCTTAAGTCCTATTTTCTCTCTCATTGCATTTTTCACTCCCCAGTTAAGTGAAGAAAATGATATTGAGAGTATTCACGACCATTTGGAAAACAATTTCTGGTCTTGAAAATAGGTAGGTGTTTTTACCTGACAATCCTGTGTGTTTTGCTGATAGGAGAGAAAAGGCTGAAAAACAGAACTGTTAATAGCTCTAACATTTCACTTTTTGTCCCTCCCAAGTAATTTTCAGTCTGGGATCCAGGCACGGAATCAGCATGGAAAGGAAAGTTTTTAAGCATCTAAAGTGTTCCTTAGACCTCCTTATCTCCTGCTACGTGTCTAACAGCCAGAGGGTCCTTCTCACACTTCTGACAGACATACAAGGCTACTGACTACAGTGCCCCCTTGCTAAATAGAACAAGATAGACAATCATGGACTAAAAGCAATTCCCCAGAACAATTTAGCTCTGTGGCAAAAACTTAGGCTAGAATGCCCCTGTAGTATCCAGAGCTTTATTTCTTCAGTGTGTTCAAGCATCAAATTAGTTCAACCTGTGCAGGCAGTCATCACCTGTGACAGTAAAACTGGTGAACGGGTTCAGCACATGAAGTAGTTCTGATGCAAATAAGTCAACCAAGTGGCCACTTCTTTACAAGAAAGTATGTCATTTCAGCAAATTGCACTATTACCACAGTGTCTGTGCTATTACCACAGTGTCTCACTTATTCTAATATTAATCTAGAAGAGACTCAGCATTTTGGTTTTCTTTGGATTGAGAAATACCAGACACCAGCTCAGCTTCCAAACCCTTCTGGGTGGTTTTTCAGCAACAGCTCGATGTCTGCAGATTGCAGCATTTTAACAATCCTTACTCAGCTCTGTTGCAGTGACAACCAGAGTAAGAAATAAAAGCTTTAGATAGTCTTATTGGCACATACATTATACCTATTACATTTGCAAAGACTTCAACTTATCTAAAACTGTCAACTTCTGCTTTTTGAGCCATTGTGTATTCTGCTGTGCACGACTCTATGCAGTTAGGCAGTGTCAGACATGCAACATCAATTCTAAATAAACAGGAGGTCACAAAGCTCACATTCTCAAAGCTATTATAGAAATTGCAGGCTTCATCCAATCTCAAATCCCAGTGCTCACTTAAAAGTTCTAACCATATAATTAAATGTAGGTCAGCTTAAAAGTGGACAATTCTTTTCAGGCTTTATACTACGCTCTTCAGTAAAGTCTTCGGCAATTGTTCTTTTATCTTGGAGGACTGACAGATCATTGTCAAAGCCAGGGTCTTCCTGGTAAAAAGTTTTAACACAGAAAAAGGTACAACAGTGTAGGAGGAGATACTTAAAAAGGGAATAAATCTCTAGCCTGCTTTCTTCAAAGCCAGAATTCTTCCCTTGTCTATGACATACTGAGGACAATTGTAACCCAGGGTAACTCTGCTATCGTCTAATGGCCTTGCACCAATGAATATTTTGACCCAAACTGTCTGAGACATGCCTGGAAAAATAACCTTCTATTTTCCTCACAGTCCTGCTACACAGTGGGAAATCTTTCTTGTCAGCCCCTGCAGCTCACATCTTAAGTCTTGTCTAGAAATTCTCCCCTGGCTTTCTTCACCCTTACTACCCATTTTTCATAAGAGCAGGCCAGGTTAGATTGTCCTTTGCTCCAATGGATTTTATCCAGATATATACTAGTGTAAGTGTTAGAAGAACCTGGCCTTGGTTTTTGCAGTCCTGCTATGGTTCCTTTTCTAATCAGAACTAAGAGAGACTATGATAATAAATCAAGTGCTTGAACTTGGCGCAGGTATGCTTAGACAGGTTTTCCACTTTACTGCCTTTTTTTTTTCTTTAAAGCTAAATAACAGAAAAATACACTCAAATTATTTTTCTTAAAAGAAAAACTCTTCAGAGAAGATGAAGAGGTATTGGAGAGTGGGATAGGAAAGAAGAATAATGAAGCCCTTATATAAAAATGTAGAAGCCACCTGCTCAGGAAAGGAAGTATTGTCATGTAGCTTTACAAAGCATAAACCAGCTTGTTTTCAACTTCGGCCATATTCTTACATGTATTTTAATCTCAGTGAAACTTGGCTCACTGAGGCTTTTGTTCACTTAACACAACTAAATCTATTCTATGGGATAAAGAGAATAGTATCAAATTTGCTATACTTCTACATTTGAATTTAAGCATGTTTAATATTGTTAATTATTATAGTATTTAAATTGTCTCAGTATGAAAAGAATGTACTAATTTCAACTCCCTTTCAAAATAACCCATACTTTCTCCTATCTTTCAAAGAAATAAGTAATGCATTCTTAGTGTTAAGTAATCACGGACACCCATTATCAAGCTATTCTATGAGCCATCTAAGCATTTTAATCTTTTGTAGTGAAATCAATTCATAGTTTAATTACTGAAGATTAAAGACTACCTGATCTAGCCGTAATTGTTTTCAGTCAGTAGAAAGCAGTGATACACTGTATTTGGATTCTTTTTTTAACGGTAAAGGCAATGCTAAGAAATATTCCAACCAAAAACATTTAAAAGGACCACTAAAGAACTCATACTTCAAAAAGTTTTATACTTCAGATGTTTTATCACTTGCATCTTGTGCCCAGTTTAGCAATGACACATGTCAAGGAGAAAAAAACACCAAAACCACCAAGGCCCTTTGTACTACAGATTTTTCATTTCCTCAAGGAATTCCTGAGCAATGTCATTATTCAAGACATTTAAAGCCATAAAAGAAGATAATTCAAGATAAATGAGCTCCAACCAAGACTAACCAAGGAAAGATTCTGGGTTTAAACATTTCTTCCTCACCCTTCCTTTACTCCCCTTGTGGTCCACTCAGGCATGCTTTTACAGAACATAGCTCTCCTTTCTACATGCTAACAATACTGAAGTAAAGTTTCTGCTTTCAATCTAGTATTATTACAATGATTAAACCATGACTTCTCTGTTACTCCATTAAAAAATTCTAAGCCATATTTTCCACGTATATCAGCACGATACAGATCTGACATGATCACTAAGATGATTTAATACGGATTTACACAGACCAGCTTAACTTGATACAGATTCTTGACACAAACATCTCTTATGTGAATACATAAAACCTTTAAAAAGTTGTTTTCCATTTCCTGTTCAGAACTTCCCAGAAAGGTATGTATATAAGTGTGCGTAGGTATACAAGCATCGTGCATCTCGTTCTCATCGTAGCACAACAATCTGGATCGATCCATATACAGATCTGTGTGTTCACGGCAGGTGCTCCTGGGTATCAAGCTGCTATCACCAGGCAAATATAGACACTTTAAATCCTGTATCCGAGTACATGACTGTTAGTAGCAGCAGTAGTAGTAGTATAAACACATGCTTGCCAAAAGCAAGGATGAAATCTCAGCAAAAGGTAAAACTATCCTTCCATGGCGGCAAGTTCCAAAAACTTCTGTTATTTTAGAAGTTGATTCCACCCCTTCTCCCACCCCCCCAAACCTCCTTTTTTGTATTAATATCAAAATACCAAGTGGAGCTTTCAGCGATTACAAACTTTAGGTACAGCCAGATGCACTATGCAGCCAATGCCATGGGCAGGGTACCTGAAGCAGCACACCTTGCCTCCAGTCTGCTATGAAGCTGGTGCATTTGATCCAGGTCTTCAAAAATGCCTCCTGCTAGCCTCAGGGGATCAACTGCTGGCTCTTGAAAAGAGTTAAAACCCTCTACCCCACTTGCCCAGAATACTGAAGACACAGCTAGCATTCTATCCATTTCCCATATAATCCCTTTCATCCCTCCTTTCCTCAGTTCCTCAGTCACATGTTGAAATGAAAGAATTAAGCTCTCATTTATTTCCATCTACGTTGATTCCCAACTGGAGAGAAGCTGCTGCTTTCTTCTCCTTAGACAACTAGAGTTGTACATAATTCAAGTCAATCCCAGCCAGCCCTTTTTGAGAGAAGTGCATGAATATTAACATGAAACACATCTTACACCAAGCTCCAATTCTCCTGCTCGAATAGGCTCCCACTATATGAATAAATGAGAACAGGTCTGCCAAAACAGAGCTAAAATGCCAATTCAGTCTTTCCAGAGCAAAGCAATTATTTATGCTATATGTTGTGTATGCTACACAACAAATATTTAAATAGTGAGAGCAACACAGGTCAAAAGTACTAATGCTAAATCAGTGTTCTTTTTACTCCATCACAAATTATAAAAACATATTCATAAAATGATACTATCTATACACTTCAGTAAGCATAGCTGTGTACAACAAATCCTTAATAAAGAAAGCTCAGTCCTCTTTAATAAAGCAGCGAAACAAGTTAAAACCATCACCATTTCTTCCAAGTTATTACTGCCACTGGAAACATAAATGATGAAAAACTTTCCCTGTGCTGTTTGTAAATACTGAACTTGAATTTCAAAGTTAGGCACTAATCCATAGAAACAAATCAATGCAGAACACAAAAATACTTGTGACCTATCCAAACATCATGCGAGTAGCATATGTCTTCTCAACTGATGTAACATGATTCACAGACTTACACGAAAAATGTCTCTCATGAGGAATATGGGTAACAACTTCAAATATTCATAGCATTACTACCTATGCCTTCAATTCTATCCTTAAACAGCCAAAGGTACTGTGGAAGTCTCTGAACAGTGAGTGTTTGTGAATTTAAGTTAGCTGAAAGCTGGGTCGCTAGCAAGCTAGAGCTAATAGTGGATATTCATCTTACTTTTGAGCCCCAGAGCTTTAATAGCAGGGGATGTATATCACTAAGAATTGCTAATTTGGGAATTTCTTTTCTTTTCTTGTTCCTTCGCTATCCTTCATCAAACATCTTTGGATAAAGACATATCCTTCATGTCAGAACTTAAAATCTGTTTCAACACAGAGCTGAAATTATAACAAGTGCGGTAAATTAAAGACTTAGATTGTAAAACAGAAGGGAAAACCTCAACACTCAGTAGTGTAATCTACATCTCTTTTCAGTGCGTCTGCCCCCACTTCTTCTTTAAAAAAAGAAAAAGAAGAGGAGGGAACAGAATCTACTACATTCTTTCATGCTTTTTCTATTTACAGAATAATGCTCGTCTCTTTAGACTCATCCCTTTGGCATCCTCCTTGGGATACGTTACATCCTGACAAGAAAGTAGAAAGCTCATTAGTAAAATATTCTGATTTGCAGGAAAAAAGATCTACATACATAGAAACAACACTGAGCTACCTCTGTAATCTAGCAGAGAAAAAAGCTTCAAGGAAATCTCTGAACCAGAGCAATAATGGTAAATTAAAGTTAGAAAATGGATTTAGTAACTTATTTTTTCCACAGAACTGATATTCTGTTCAAAGATACAGTGGCTTTTTTTCTTTAAACTATTAACATCTTGCATATGACAACTCTTTCCTCAAGTCTGGCCCTCATGATCAGATGGAGTTATGTATTCCTCTGCCTGCTGCTATTGCCTTCTGTCTTAGAATCTTAGAACTACCGGGAACTTCATAATAATAGAAAACTGGTTTAGTACTAAGGCTTTACAGTAGAAAAAAATAAATCATCATTAGGCAAACAAACAAATCAAACTTTGCTGTGGCATTAACTAGTGTGCCTGCCTACTAATTTGCAATCAATTTTTAAGTAGTCTCACTGGGCCTTTTGCAGGGCACTACAGTTTTTTCCATGCACACATCATGTAGGCTGTATGCCTAAGCCTCCTAGACAGTGCTTGCTTCTCTTTGAAGAAGCTCAGAATTTTTTTTTTTTACTGCTAACACATATTAGAAAGTGAATTATGAGTACATTCCCAGAACCGACACCATATCCACATCAAGGTGGCATCAAAGCCAGCAACAAAGCAAGATAAAGAGATGGCTGTGGTTCTCCTAGCAGAAGGGCATTGCGGAATCCCTCCGCATAGATTAAATTCAGTGGGATGTGAGCTGCATTAAAAATGTCCAATTCAACCTGAAATGCACTGAAAAAAGAACCAATACTGTGTACAAACCAACAAGCGGTTTACATCACATGTATATACACACACACACCAGATACGATGGTTGCTACCCACATTATTGCTTTGTATATTTGAGACTGGTTCAAAGGGGAGACATCTTATTGACATAGTCCCTGTTTTTATATATTTGATCAGCTTGAATTTCTTTAGGGTAATTGAACACTATCAACAGTGCAGGTCAACGATAACTTAGGTCAGATACCAAAAGTGGGGAGCCTGTATCAGAACGGTAAACTGCCACTCACAGGAGCCTCCCAGGGAAGGAAAATACTACAGAAATTCTGTGGACCAAAACCCTGGAAGAAAGGAGCCATTGTCAAAGGCACAAAGTGTGAAGATGATTTACTTATAGGCCTTATTTTAGTCTATTTCAATACATCTCTGAAAACTTGATGGTCTACATCAATTTCTCTCACTTAGAACCTGAGCCATTTCAGTACTTGTGGTTTCTTTACATCATGGAAAAAAGTCTACAATTCTGCACCTTAAAGTCCTGGTAAATTTGGGGTTCAATCATTATAAAGAACTTCATTATTTCCTAGTGTTCTTTTATTATTTTTTTTTAATAAATACTAAGCTGAAATGAGCACAATACATTTAAGAAAAAAGGTCAATAAATTAAGCTTCATGTTCAGTTCTGCAGGATTTCATTGATCATTAACAATAATAACCATTAACAGAATCCCGAATTAGTTTTTCAGTCCAGCAAAAACAGTTATTCATGTAATTGCAACTGCTGTTTGAAGAGCAGAGAACAGAAGTCTAGCTACAAATTCTCTTAGTGTTGGAAGGACAAGGAAAAGGAAGATACCTGATCTCCAACTGAGAGGAATTTCCATTTTTATTAAAAAAATGATTCACCAAACAATTTGTTACAAGTATTAATAAACCACAGGATGGCCAGAAATAAGTTCACTGTTATAAACACAAAATGGAAGAACAACATTTTAAAATAACCAGCAGTATATAAACAAAGTCATCAGAAATAATAATGGTGTGTTGTTGTTGTTTTTTTTTTCCCAAATTATAAAAACATTTTTAAAAAAGAAACTGAAGACTCCATATTGATATTGAAGACCTCAGCGTTATTGAGGCTTCTGCCTAAATGATGTCTGGGACACAACTATGGATGCCATCCATTAAGAACTTGAAAAAAAAAAAAAGCCCAAGTATTTCCGCACAACTTATTATTTCAGATGTATACCACTATGGCCTTACTGAACTGTATTTTGTATTTATGAAATCTCAATCAGTCCGACACAAAAACCTTCATAGGTACTGCTATCCATTAGACCCTTACTACTGCAAAACCCAAAAATATAATACTTCTGAATAGTATTGCACACTCCAAACCATTCACCTTCAACATAAAGCAACAGCCTGACACTACCTAGGACACTGAGAAAGATTGGGAAGTAAAGGAAACACTATTTTATTTCTGATTTTAAAGAATAAGTTTAATTGAATATTCAGCAGAAGAGAAACACTAAAAAAATAACCTGCAGTATTTAGCATTCAGTACCAAGTCTGTCACTTTACGTGACTTATTGTTGTTTCCAGGTGACCAGCATAACTGACATTTTTCCATTTCTATAACGTCAAGTCTGTAATGCTTTAAAATAACTTATGAAATATAATACTCAACATTTTCAACTTCTAAGTTATCAGTATAAAGGGAAAGTAATGTCTGTGTCATTGATAACCTTGTACGCCATACAAAGGTAAGGCATCTAGTGTTGTTGCTTTTTCCACTCATTTGATAAAATTGCAGCCACTGATCATCAGATTTACAGAAGTATTTATCACGTCACTATCAACCAGCTCAAGTAAAGGAACAAGTTTTAGACACATTAATACTACAAACCTGTTTCTAGTGGGGTCAGCTCTGATGTCCTTTGCTGCAGAATGGCACAGCTCAGCTTTTATTCATGCCACATTCCTCCCACATGAACCCTATTCTTCACTGACACATCACCAGGTAAGCCTCTTGGCCCATTTTCACCTCCAGAATCTGCACTTCAGCATCCAGTCCCAAAAGCAAAGACCGTGCAAACACCCTTCCTACCACAAGTATAACGTTTGCTCCTCAACCTCCTGATGTCAATAATTTGTTTGACTTGAATCTTCTGGTTTATACTTCAGCTACTCAGGTGAAGACAGATACAGTACATTAGGTACACCAGACTGCTTGGCATCACCCATTTTTTTTCCATACCATAATAAGAAAGGTTCCTTTACAAACCAATAAACATCTTCACCTACTTTTCCCTGGGAAAAAAGCCGGAGTGCCATCTGTGCTGAAGGTTGTTTTCCTATACCTCATCAGGCAGCTGTAAGTAGTTTATAGTTCATTTTCCCTCACCTTATCTCAAGCAACCTGAAACAAGCATCTTGCTGGAGGAGAACACAGATGGCCAGGACAATAGGAGGAAAAAAAAAGAAAATACTCAATATTGTTTTTCATTTCCTCCTAAAGAATTCTCATTTAAGCTTCATGCAGAGGGAAAAGCTTGTCGAGGGCTACAAGTAGCAAAGCTTTTCACAACATCCAGCAGCTTATCCTGTAAGTCAGCAATGAGCCTGAAGACTTTGAAAATTTGGTCTCTCTTGCATGCAAATAGGATCTGGTCCTAAGCAGGGCTGAGCACACCAAACTCCTGGAGGCTGCAAACTACAAGTAAGTGAGAACAGTTCTCATTTTTCCACCCTTCCCAATACAGTGTTCTTTAAGTTTTGTTTTCTTGCTAATCCATTTTCACATGAATTCTCTTTTCTACACTATTTGTCATTCAATACCAATTAAGCTTTCTAACCACCTGATAACAGATAGCAGCTTCTAAATCTGTTTCAAAACTTGGTAAAGGGTATTGGGGGTAGCAGGGGGACTACTCAGAATATTAGCTAATGCTTACCAGATTCACAGGAGAAAAAGTGGTCAACAGAACTGAAGATCTTATGAGTTCCAAGAACACCATCACTGTGCTTTTATTCAAGGCAAGAAGATGGAACTGTTCTTCACACGTAGAAGCAAAGTTTCTAGTCATGTAAAGAAAATTCACTTCTTCATTTTCATAGAGTAACTGCTGGATGTTCACAATACTTATTTCAACCTGTGCTGCTATTCATTTCCCAGGAACGTTACGATGCATTCAAGAAGTCATTCATTATAAAGGTAAGTCCATCACATCACAACTATTAAGTTGCAAAGAAATGGCATAATTTCACTACTGCCTATAAGAATATAGGGCAGTGGCATACACTTGCTTAGCTCCAGTCCCCTGCATAGCCACTAAACCTATTCCACACACAGCTCACTATTTCCTGCTCTCTGCTTTACATATCTCCCCACTTTCCTGAAAAAAAATATCTGGGCTTTTTCTGTTCTGAGAAACATCCCCCCACTCCTAGTTTTTACTCAAAATAGAGGCCCACACAGCATACAAAGTATTTCAGAGAACTGGCAGATTTCACAACATGTAGTTTTTTCTTCTGGGTTCCATGATTATACTGACTGGGGCATACAAAAGTATTTAAACTTATGTTACTATTCCTCTGCAATTCACTTGGCAGAAAGATCAGAAAAGCATTTAGGAGCTAAAAACCCTAATAATAGTCTCTTCCTTTGAGTCTACAGTCACCTGTGAAAGTCCTCCACCTTTACTCCTCCCTGCACATCTCAAACTGTGCCATCTGTTTCAGAGTAGAAAAATATGTATAGGAAGGAAGTCTCATGCAGCGTAAAACGTGACAAATACAATTCCTTTTTCTCCTCATTCCCCTTCTACCAACTGAACATAGCTGAGTAGGTGTCTTAAAGCTGCAAATGTATCAGGAAAAATAATTAGCTAGTGCTGTTCACACATGTTGAGTACAACTACTTTCACATCAAAGTTTTATTTCTGTCTAACAAAAGAAGTTGAACAAACATCTCTAGCAAAAGTGTCTTCTCACAGTCTGCCTCTGAATACCTGAATGCTGCATTATAAAATCTTTATTGCACGGTGATCTTAGTGACACCAATGACTAATTGCCACTGAGATGAAAGAGTATAATGCGACACTTCATTTCAGCATACCAAAAAATGCATTTTAGGAAGAATGGTAGGAAAAAGCGCACCTTGAAATAACATGCTAGAAACTAAGTACTCTTCTCCCAGCAACATAAGGTAAACAATAATGAAAGCTGAATTCGAGCATAACTTAAAAGGGAAGTCAAAATTTATTAAAGCAATTATTATTACTAAAATAAATAGAAAAGCTATTTTGTCTGTTTCAGAGGTTGAGGTGTTCTGTTCTCTGATGAAGTCAAACGACTGACATTTTATTAGCTAGTGACCTAACACAGCTTAGTACCTGTAGTGGGTTGAAAGAGATTTTTGAAACACATAAAATGGCCAGCCTGTGCTGATGTGCAGACTCCAGGCATGGTCAGATCAACAGAGCAAGCCTTTGTCTGAAGCATGTTTTTATTACTTAAACTGTTAAAATTTACAAACACATAGTAAATCCTCCCTAAGCAAAAATAAAGGACCTCTGCATTTGGAAAGACGTCTTCCCCAGGCTCTCCAGCTTCTACACGACAGGTTCCTTTTACTGCATGGCTGTATACTATTATTCACAGTTTCCCAAACTTTTACTCTTCTATAATTTCTGTATTTATATATTTCTATATATGTATTTCTATATTCTATATTTACGTATTTCTATTTCTCTAGTGCCCATAATTTCACAACATACATGTCAGTTATAAATTCCATCATGAAGGCATTCTACAGAATCAGGATCATCTACAAGATGCACAGGAGTGCACATCTACTCTGCTTTACTGCATCCAGTCTAGCCAGGGGGAGCCTTCATGGCTTTATAATGGCCTTAAAAGAAAAGAAGGTGACAAACTGGCAGTAAAAGCCAAAAAAAAAGCCAAACAAATAAGAATCTTCCCAGGAATTCAAAAAACAACAACAAAACACCACAAACCCAAAAGATACCCAGGCATACCGTGGAAGCCAGCTCAGCTAACAGAATAAAGACATTGGAAACAAAAATCTCCTGTCCCATAGCAAAAAAAGCTGCCCATCCGCACTTGAGTTAGGTTGAGCTACATTTCTCACACTGAATGGCAATGCACAGTTTAATGTATAAGCCAAACTTGCAGCTTTTAGCTGCAGTGACTAAAGAGCTAAAGGTGCTAGAGAAGGTGGTACAATGACAATAAGGAAGAATGCAGACAGCAGCTCCTCTCCAAGCGTGCAACAACGCAACGTTTTAAAGTCACTAGAGAAATAAAACTGGGCATAGTCTTGAAGAGCCAGCACCGCTGCTGAGCCCCAAAAGCTCAAGAAAGCTTCTGTGGCCCAGCAGCTGTGGAGACCATTTATCTTACTGCAATGAGTCTCAGGGGAGTGCATCTAATGTAAGTCCGTGAAGTTAACAGCATTAGAAGATACATTTCCTTGATGATTAAAAATTAAATACACAAGTATTTCAAAGCTTTTGAAATAACTTAGAACTAATGAAGGACTAATTGCTTCACTACATGTCTTCTTACAATGATGTACAAAAACATTGTGTCAACTGTCTTATGTCAACTTTTGCATCACTTAATTACATGTTTGCCAGTCATCCACAGTCACAATTAAAACATGAGTATTCTCATATTTAGTTTTCTGTTTTAGAGGAAAAGACAAGTGAAAGAAGTGTGAAAGATCCGTTGACTTTTTTTGTTATTAAAGCTGACACAATAATTACAGCCATGTTAGAAATTAGTTCCATGGTTAGTTGGCTAACGGTAGGTACGCTGCTGAGGATCAGTTCACCGTTACAAAACTCTGGTTTTCAGTAAATGGAAATCCACTAATTTCAATTAGCTTTCTTATTGTGAACTATCATGAGCAACATCTAATAATTTATTAGAACAATAAATAATTAACTTTCTTACGAAAAGTTCATAAATGAAACGTGTATTCACTACCCTTTTTTTCATGGAAATATATATAGGACTGAAAGTACCTTAATGTTGTTTTTTTTTTTTTTTTTTATACTTTCTTTACTTATGGGAAAAAGTCTGCATGCAGCAAACATGAAGTCTGTATGTATCAGTGGCACAAATTTGAGACAAAATTAGTGGGCAAGTCCCACGTAAACACTTGTACAGAAGCGAGTTTCTTACACAAATATTTAAGACAGCTTTAAAACAATTTTTGGCAAAGTGAACACACCACCACCACAACAGCCCTATCCCAGAAGCTCCCCAAATACACATGAGCAGTTACAAGAAAAGACTAGGGTATTAGAACTACAGTTGCTGCTCTCTTGCTCCAAACTACAACCACACATGCTTCAGCAAGGCTAAAAAATCAGATTGACCCAGCATCAGGCTGATACTACAGAGACACAGACACCAGGAGGTGTTTCAGACATAGCGAAGAGATAGTGTAAGATAGTATGAGGCTTCCAGATGTTCCCTCCCAGACTTGCACAGAATGAAAGCCTTGCAGAAACAACACAGAACAAAACCCAGCACTGCAAGTTTGTGTTCTCTCTCTCATTGTGCATCTATGGCTTCAAACGCATTTTTCTCCAAAATATCTTATTCTAAGATTTCTGTTCACGTCTACAAAGAGACAGTGAGGAACAGAACTGAAGTCAGTTAACTGAAATCAAGCTAACTGAAACTAGCAAAAAAACTCCAGGCAGTGGAAGAGGTCTGGGCATGTGCAGGTCCTGTGGTTTCACCCTGAGAGGTACGCATGACAAACAGCACACCCCAAAGCAAACAGCGGATATGCTCAAAAGTTACAAGTTCTAATGAATCCCAGAAGTTTGAGAATTTTTTTTTATTACCACTCAAGATAATAGTACTAATTGGACCAAGCTATTCCGTAGGCTGCTGAGGCTTGCTTTCAGAACAGATTACCTGTACTAACAGGAGAATACTACAGGTAGTCATATTTCTGGTCAGCCACCCACACAGCCCAGGCAAATGCCATAACAACTGACCCTCCCCTGCACCAAAACATACAAAACCCACAACACCCCACACACCAGTGACAGTTATCAAGCTCTCTAAAGTGCTGCTGATCACAGCAATGCATGGAGAAGGTTGTGGGTTTGAGATGAATGGAAACAAGGATCTTGGGTATCAAAAACAACCGACAACACTACTTCCATATATTTGGAACAAAATCATAGATTTTTATTTCCAGTTTTCCAAAAGAAAACTCCAGGACGCCAGAACCTCCAGTGTCTCCATTATAGGCAGGATTTACAGCAAAAACCAACAAGTCTGTCTCCTGGTTGTCCCCACGCTGCTGCGAGCAGAAGGAGCAGAGCACAAGCCCACAGCCCTAACCTCCTCTCCAGGAGCACGCAGCCACACAACAGGCATCAGTCACATCAGCCATGGGTGAGGGCTCCTTCACCCCATGCCACTCAACACGCATCGCTCTGGAGCTACACCTACTGCTCATGATATGCGGCGGTAGGTCAGCCGAGCACAGCTCTACTTTCAATACAGACAGATCTAAATGAAATACTTTTTCTAACAGCCCTGAATGCATCCTAACCTTCTGGGGGTCAAGATGAGTGCAGCCGTACCTCATTTGAAGGAGTCGCAGGGGCACCTCATTTCAGAACGACTCCTTGCATCTTCAGAGCTTTTACAGTTCACTCAAACTTCTTGAGAGCTGATCCTTTTTAACTGCCATTTAATTCCCCTGAATGAACTTGAAATATGATGGACATGAAAAGGAATAGTAAATTCGTGCTATTGCCAGAAGGGAGATGCACTCACAGAATCCTGCTGTGTACGTGCTTCTCTTGCACATCTGAGCTTGAATGGGGGCAGCTTGCTCCAGATGGGACGTGCTCAGTGGGGACAGCCCACCCTGCTCCTTACCTCTGTTCTCTGGTACTGAAATATGCCAGCATCACCTTTCACAGGGGAGGAGCACTCCTTCCAAGGCCACAGGAGAGACTGCTTTCTCTGACAAGGACTTCAGCCTCCTGACTAGATCTGACAGTGGAGAACTCTCCATACATCTCCAACCATGCCTAACTCTAAGGCAATAAGCATTAGCAAGCAGCTACGCTTTAGCACACATTCACCAAACTGCAAACACATTTGATGTCAGAACTGCATATGGACTAAAGGACTAGGACACAGAGGGAAAATGAAATGCAACAGAGCCCCACTACCTCTGCCCAGAGAGGATGTGAGGGATGTGAAAAGCAGCGGCCAGGAGTTTGGGCAAAGCGTTCCCTATTTCCTCTCAAAGCAAGGAAACGGTGGCTTCAACCCTCCTGCAAAATGACAGACTATGCTACTAGTGGGATACAGACCTTCCAGTTTAATGGCACTTCTGTCCTTCTAGATTGTAATCAGTATCTGCTGTCACTACGAGATAAATAGCTACACTGCTCAAATTCAACTAGTATCCAGAGCTCTACGTTAAATACCAATAATGTTTATAAATTAGTTTCAACATATCACATTTTCCTCAGAGCTATTAGGAAGCTCCAGACCTACAAAACCTATATGAAGTGATGTATCAGTAATTCCAGTATGACAAAGTTTAAAGGACCATGGCAGTATTTCAATGTTGTGTTTATGGACAGAAAGAGTTAACCTATTCCTATTTTAACTGATCCTTAAATAAAAATGAAGCTATTTCCAACAACAGTCAAGGAAATTTTTAGCTGATGAAGACTGTATCTGCTGTTTTATTCCATGTGGACAAAAAGGTCTTGATGCACACTGCTATTTCCTCAGCCTTCCCAAAAGCCCTCTAGCCACTTTAAAGCAGATAAGTAGTCCCACTGATTTCAAAAGATTATTAAACTTATGCATAACTGTTGGCATGTTTAAGTGCTGAGACTGTGGACTCTTCTGAAATATAAATGAACTTAAAGTGATCACTAGCACCATGAGAAAAAGGGGAAAGTAGCAAGAGCATTTCAAAATGAGGGAAGAAAAGTTTTGACAGTTTCAATTGTCTCAATTTAAAAGTGAGATCAGCTTAATCAAAAACCATTTTTTTCAAGTATGTTACATACATACAACTGCAACTTATTTATGGTAATATCTGAAAAAGTTTCCCAGTTAATTGTCATAGGGCAAAAAGTACAAAAGAGAACCTCTCCATAGGTGTATGCAGCAACTGAGATTTACATAGAAAAAAAGTCACAGTTTAGGCTAAAAATCTTGTTTCACATTTTAACCTGTTCCTATTTTGTATCAGAAAGCAATTTATTGACATTTGCACATAAACTTGTGGACATAAGTTCTGTTGGACTGTAAGACTTAATCTACATTCAGATCATTCTTTAAGACATGGTGTTATTCCCCTACCTGAAGCACACAAGCTGCTCAGCAGGTGTTTTCTTATGATGCTGAATCTGGAACTCAAAGAAGGCCGAGCAACACCAGGTGAGGGGGAAAATCCCTAGCATGGGTGGCTGAAAGCTATGCACACATGCCACAGCAAGTTTAGACATTCCTCAATCTGCCCTTGGTGGTCAATGACTACCTAATTTATATCAAAGTTTTTGAATTCAGAAAAATAATTAGAAAACCTGTTTTCAGTTCTCCTCTCCTTTCTCCATGTATTGAATAAGCTTTCCTGGAAAAAAAAAAAAAAAAAAAAAAACAGATTTTAAAAAGCTTGGAAGGTTTAAACACTAAGTTTTGCCTCTGTGTAAAGCTACGCACTATTCATTTTACCTTAAAACATGATGTATATTCACTGTGAGGGTGCAGTATATCAATCACTCAAACACACTCTTTGCAACTTTGAAATGAAGTCACTTAAATTGCTTTTAGAAAATACACTGTTTCTGTAGGTATGTTCCCAAATTAAATGCTATTTTAACTTACGTATGAAATACTACTTGCAAGTGAAAGAGCTGAAGTGATTTTCTCTTCTGTTTTGCTTATGTCTTCCTTCTCACATCATGTTATTAGCAGCCCCAGCCAGGAGCAGCCCAAATCTGCCCACCCTATGCCCCAGGAGGACACCACAGAGCCAGGCACGCACCATGGACCCTCGGGAGAAAGATTCATACTTGCTACAGCCAGCAAGGCAGCGTATCAGGGCAGCTCAGTTCTTACAGAAGTAAATTTAGAAAAACCCTTTGAAGTGCAATCTGACTGCTGCTTAAAACCACTTCTTGAAAACAAAAAAGAAACAGTTTAGGTGTCTATAAGAGAGCAGCCATCCCAGCCCTGTCTGCAATTTGTACTTGTCACACAGACAGGGCAGGGGGATGGATGGGGTTAAGTCCCTGAGGAAGCACAAGCTGTCCTCCTTTTGGTTTTGCTACTGAGAATAGGACAACCTAGCACCAAATTTCAGATAAAAGACACTACTGACAGTTCTCTATTGAAAAGAAGTATGTAAATATCAAAGCCGAAGTGTAAAGACTGAGTCATCTCTAACAAGAACACACACTCTTTGCTCTCGTTTATAATACTGTAGGGATGCTGATGTTTATGCCATTAAGAGGAAAAGTCTGATCCAAGAAGTTTCAAAAACAACAGCAAACAACAACAAAATCCCTTGTGGCTACCATTGGCTTAGGTCAGTAGCAGGTACAACAGAAGCACCACACTTTATATGGCTCAAGATGAGTGACAGCATTTTAAGCTCCACATCATCTAATTCTACTCAGAGCTTAGGCTACATGTCAGAACTGGAACGGTTTCCAGTAGCTTGTAATGCCACGACGCCTACAGCTGCTGCCCACGTGAAAGTGAAACTAGGACTAGAATTAAGAGAACCATTCACTGCATAGCCTAGGAAATAAACTATGTTAAACTGACTTGCAATATTTCTAGCAAATTTTCTTGTACTGGACTGACTACTACTATTCTGTAAGTTAAGTTTTACCACCACTATACCCAGGAATTAAGTAAGGCACAAACATACTGAGAGAGATTTAATAAACTGAGCAGCAAACACATCCCAAAAAATACTGCAGTCCACCAATGAAGTAGATGTTGAGAAAGGGAGAAAAAATTAGCCATATGAAGTCATGCATAAGATTAATCAGATGAGTTGTGAGGAAATAGATCTGTAAGATACAGCAACTACCCTACTTCGAAATTGTAAAAGCCAACATGAGTTGTCTCAACTGCCAATAAGTCCTTTCACATGAACACCACCAAACGGGCAATATAATTTTACCTATATTTCTTCTTCTGTGACATTTCAAAGGTTTGGTTTCAGAGACCCACTTGCTGTTAAAATATAATATGATGACTAAGATCAATATGCAACAAAATAATCCACTTTTTTCTCTGTTGTGACTGGGTAATACACACATCTCAAAGTGGGATAGAGAACTCCCTCCACATCCCAAAAAAAGCAGCAACCCCCCAAAAAAGACCTGCAGTTTTTTGTCTGTTCATTTATATACCTGATTGTATCTGCTGTCACTGCCCACCCCCAAGGAATATCTGGTCCCTAATGGTCAGAATTACCATCTACAAGTAAAAGTACTCACTGTGTTAAGGGATACAGCATCAAAAAGTTGCAAACATTAAATGATTTTTTAGTCTGCTTGTTTCCTGCTATCGAAACCAAAAGCTCATCAATAAGTATATCAGTTCCATTTTAGCAAACCTTAGCCTGCATTCAAAGTTGCCACACACCCCAGTACCCACTGATGTTGATACAAATCTTCACATTTTTCAGGCAAACAGTATTGCACATTTTTACCAAACACAGGTTCTTTTTGAATTGACCCTAGGAAATAAGATGTGTAATCCCTCGTGGACATGAGGCATTCATTGTATTTTTTTTATAAGAACATTGCTCTCTATTTTTTTTCGATATCTGATAACAGTCATCCAGATCAAAAACATGGATTTTTAGCTGTCCTAATTTGATTTGCTCTTTTGAACATGAACAATAGGATGCATGTAAAACGTATGCCTGCAAGTCTGCTTACCAGTAACAACTACCAGTTATAAATCAACAGGCTTCTAATTCTGTCCTTTATTTCTGCAAACAACTCAGGCATGGGTCTTCTGATTTATGTAGCATCTCCATGTTTCCTCATGATGCTGCTACACTTGCACAGGGAGCACAGCTCAAACCATTTACTAAGTCAAAAAGAAGACTGCTACTGTTATGACATAATTCTATGAGATACATGGCCCTGCTCTTAACCAAATCAGAACGCACCCTCATCTGTGTGCCCATCCTGATGTTCTGGCACTCTCTTCAATAGAAAATTAACCCCAAGAATAATGCATAACTGCAACTCTGCGTTGTTTCTCATTCCAACAATTAAGCTTCATCCTTCCCCTTAATAAATAATATTCTGAAAAGTTGAACATTTAATTTAAAGTATAATTAACACAACTGTTTAGGTTTACCAAGCACAGCTAACACTATGTGGACAATCCTAGTTTACTTGGCTAACAAATCATCCTTTCAACAGGAAAGCACATTTGCTTCAGGCATGGCCCAAATTTAGCAAAGTCCCCATGTGACATAATTGTGCACCCTCTGGTGCAATTTCTTAACCTTTCTTAGTGCAAAATTTGACTCTAATATTGTTATTCTGCAATTAAAATAACTCTAAAATAGCTATCGTAACATAATGTCCACAAGGAAGCAAATAAAGGCTACAGGGGCAACCTAAGTTCTTTCCACTAATAAAAAGAGTCTGTAAGGTTGGCAAAGCATTTTTTTTTTGACCTTGACATCAAGAGACTTTTCCTAATATAGCTATTTTGCATACTCTAAATACATAGTAAAGCTACCTTCTACAACACTGATGAAAGACAAGACTCTACATTATTTGCATGCTACTGTATTCTGCAGACACACACTGGGAGAAGAGAGCAGGTCGCAAAGCTCCAAGCACCAGCTTCATTTTCAGATGAGTGCTCTGGAGCAAAACACCCCAAAGAAGCTGGAACATACCATGCTGACACTGGCACACGCTGATCCACTACGCCGGTTCAGAGACGTGCAACTGAAAAAGCAGACCGCCCATCTAGCTGCTGCCACTGAGGAGGCAAAAGCCTAATTACTGAAGTCTTGTTTCCAGAGCTTCTTAAAAGCATTTGAAAGCCCCTTCAACAACTGAAAAGGAGATACTTCGAGCCTGGCAAGAGACGACAACAACAAGGACAATCTGTGATTCCTGTTCTGCGAGCTTGTGTGGGGACATACGGTTACACAGGGAGCTTCTTTACTCCTCCAAATTCCCTTTCGCAGATGACAGTTTGGGGAACGGCAAGGGAGCTGCTACTCGCGCTCGTGCACAGATGGATGGGAAAAGGACACAGCCGACATCCCATACAGCAAGCTGAATGAGGAGTTAAGCACAGCCAAGTAGAAGCTTTATGGTGTTTACTCCCTCCTGGTAAGGGAAAATAGCTGAGTTTTAATCCTCAGGCTGAAAATAGCTAAGTGTAATTGAACATTCAACGGCAGCACCACCAAATAGCTGCCAGGCCTCAGCCTCTCCTCAGCCACGCGCTGCGCTTCCCTCACTGCACCACACAGACAGGCTGAAGGAAACAATCCGGCAGGAAACGACTCAAGGACGGCCATCAGGATTTATTTCTCCAACCAGGCTTTAAGCCCCAACCCTGCTTACTTCCGAGTCAGGGGAACTTGATGCTTCTTGACCAACCACGGCAGCAGGCACAACCCCTGCCTGCCTGACGCCATGAGAACGAAGCTGAGGTGCGGCGGGACGGGCCTAGGCCTTCCTGGGGCAGCAGGACCAGGGGCTTGCTGCAGCACCTCAGCCCTTCAGGTAACCAGGGCAGGGGGGTCACTGCTCCTGCAGGGCCTATTTAATGGACTGTCTGTTGTGCAGTAGTCCTGTGCAAAGTAAACAGAAAGACAAAGCTATAGCCTTGAGATCAAGGGGTACGCATGCTGATGGGTGCCAACAAAAAGTAGCTATCCTCTAGACATTTCCTACACTCTAAGCCCACCTATCGCCTTCCAGGTGTTTTTCATAAAGTTCTGGTAATCTTGCATAGCATTATGAACAGTCCTTCAACAATATTTCTAGAAGAATACAACTCTGTTGGTTTGGTTTCTTCCCCGTCCCCCCCCCCCCCAAAGGACCCTGGTCCAAATCCTTGGATTAAAGTTGGCTTTCACATGTGCTTTTAGACCTCACTTATATTAAAG
The DNA here is from genome assembly GCF_040182565.1 of Anser cygnoides. Lineage (NCBI taxonomy): Eukaryota > Metazoa > Chordata > Aves > Anseriformes > Anatidae > Anser > Anser cygnoides. The sequence continues at coordinate 9,268,614 of NC_089884.1, forward strand.
CTAAAGCATCCCACAACAGTCACAAACAAAATACCTTGAAGAACAGCTCTAAGTTTGGGTGCTCTTTTCATCTACTTCCATTTAGCATCAAAAAGTCGATTCACTTTTTTTTGTAAAATGGTATAACATCATTTATGTAAGAGCTACATAAATCACACAGTAAAGTCTTAAGAACTGTAATATGACTATCTTACAGACGTGAAGATTAAACTAGTTTCTTAATTCACCTGTATTATTATTATTATAGAAACTGCTGCAAAAAGTACCTTCTCTTTTGGCAGTTCTGCTCTTGGTGTTCTGCCTGCCAACCACATGCAGATCGGCCTAGTGTTATAACACTGGTATTTGCACTAGTGCAAGCAAATGGCAAAATAGGACCAAGCAGCTGCTTTTGCTTTCGTCCCTATGCAAATGAAAGTTAAGAGCTCAGCTTCTTGTTCCATCACAGAACCCAGTCAGTCTTTTCAAGGTAAAACTGCCTTCAGCTGGCACAAGTCCCAGAGTCTTATTGTGGCTTTATGGGGCTTTTCACTGCTACAGCTGTCAAATTAGTGACAGTTCAGTATGGCTTGTTGATGTGTGCACTCAAAAAACTACGAGCAAGGCTGAGACCATCTGATCTCATTTTTACTTCTTATACTGTTCTGAACTGTCATACTAGATGTGCTTCTTTCTGACACTTCAGGGTAGTGAGAACTCCACAGTGGGTCTAAGAGGTTCAAGATAAGTTCATTAAGCCAATTTGTTAATCATCTCCATGAATCCATTTCTTATGAGACTTTGTGTAATAGATTTTATAAAACCTTAATGAAAATCTAATTAGAGCCAAAGGTCTTAGAAAGCTTTTTTTCCCCCTCTCCCCTCCCTTTTTCCTCTTAATTAGGAAGTGATAGGAAGGGAAACAAAAAGCCTAAAGCTTCTAGTGCAAAATTCATACTCCGAGTTTCTGTCTATACTGGAGAGGTGACCTTCATAATCATTTTCCCCCACTGTAACTACGCTAGAGAAAGTAACAAAGAAGCTTTAGAATAAACTACAAATTATCATTATTTCTTTCATACGTATGTGCATCTTCAGACAACGTAAAACTCTTGATGTGTCTATATACTGATATTCTACCACGTGAACTGTTGTAATTGAAAATACTAGGCCAACAGTCTGTTGCCCGCATCTCTATGAAAAAAGTAGTTTTTTCAACAAGTTTTAATGATGGAGAAAAGTCTGTCTACTAAGCAGACTCTTCAAAAATATCCAAATTTGCATTTAGAATACAAATATACTAATCTTATAAGTATGAGGAAACAGAGAACTGCATGCCACTACACCTCTCCTAAACAGTATGCAAGATGTCAAAGATGTTGAGGGACTAAAATAATTAAATCAATTTGTTATGATTCAGTAGAAACAAATGACAATAGTTTCAGCTGAGAAGAACAAACAAACATACCAACAGGGAACCAAATCCTGAGGTCTTTGTTCCATCTTAATCTGGCAACTCCCACCGAGATTAACTGACTTTGCTTGAAGATGCGACAAGTTTAAATTGAACAAGGCCACTAGGATTTTCCCCATGAATAGATTCTGTACAGGAGCTTCACAGAGACGGAGCTGTATGTCATATTGGATAATACACTGAATACAAGTTAACAATAAAACATTGTCACATAAAAAGTGAATGCTATTTAGGTCACAGCACTAAGTATGTAAAATAAGCATGATTACCCAGTCCCATTAGATCTCAATCAGAGCGTGTGTGTTTTGGAGCATCTCACTTTGGAGATGGACAGATCAGAGGGAGTTCAGAGAACAGCATCTCAGATGATAAAAGGTTTGGAAAATAAAAACTGTACTCTGAGAAGACACTACATTAAGAAAGCTTTCAAAAGACAGTAAATTGAAATAGTAAGGAAGTCAATGCAACGAAGTTGTCAAGGTTCGACTAGTTAAAGTCATTTCCTAAACCTTTTCTAGCATTAAGAAATCACTGCCTTGCAGCAAAAATACATAGCGCTGATAGTATTAATCCACAGCCCAAACTTTCAGAGTTCAGTGGCAAATGTAAATTAAGACTATTAGTCAGTGTTAATCTCCTCCATCCTATCCAGCCAACCCATAATATAGATCATATAATGCAATGTTTTTCCAGAAATAACGCTACAGAATCCCACAGGTAGTAAATTAGAGCCTACAAGCTTCACTTCACCTTCTGCCACACTACCCAGGTTTTATTTATTTATTTTCAGACTTACAATACCTCCAGCATTTAAAACCTCCTTTGAGCATGTTTATGAAAGCCCAGCATGAACAGACCTATTATGGTAGAAAAACGAGCACTGGAGAAAGAGCCTTACATTTACACTTAGGCTCAGTCCGTTCAGCTCATCAGAAAGGAGCGACTTGGTGTGCTTCAGCGTCCTCACTGTGCAGTGCAGCACTGCCATTAACCCAAGTCCAGCTCCAACCTGCCTACCTACACAAACCGCACAGCCATGCCAGCACAGTGTTGCATCTGAACTAATTAAACACAAAAGGAGGAGGGAGGGACAGAAAAGAGACTAATTAGATCAGGAGGAACATTCCTCTGACATGTCAATACTGTTTTCTGGACTTGCACTAATCTCTCTGCTGAGATGCGCTACACAGTGAAGTAGTAGAAGTTTCTTTCCCAGGAATAAGATGCTGGGCAATAAGAAAGCTTTCTACTGAGAGGAAAAGTAACAAAGAGGATACTGAAACCAAACAAAAGAAAATCAAACTTAATTAAGACATAGATTTTAAAGAACAAGGGCAAGCAACTGTCTGAGCGAACTGCCAAGAAAAATGATTAGAAGGCTTCAAGATATATTGTTTCCAGGTAGAGATGCAAACTCAGGCAATTATCCAGCTGAGCACAACAGAGCAATAACTTCTGGACTAAGTCATAGAGATCATAATAGATTTTCTACACCCTTCTGGCCTTAATACTTACTAACCTAAATTAAAAGTGTTTGATATTGTACTGCAGGTCTAGAAAATATATGATCTTTATTACGTTGACTGCAATCATGGGTAGAGTGACATACTGCTTTTTAAGTGCCCTTTCAACTGAACACAGGAATACAACTTCGTGTGGGAGGAAAATTGAGAACACTGCAATATGCAAGATAGGAATAAACAGCAGCTGTCTACACATACACAGAGCCCTTCACCAAATTATAGCACAGGATACCAGGCTGCCCCCTTGCCTTGCTGTAATTTGCTTTCTACGTGTGGTAGCGTGAAATGAGGAGGTGCTGGGGGACACAATGTTGGCAGTGAACAGGAAAAACACTTATTTCCTAGGTGTGGATGAAAAGCTTTATTATTTATACAGAAGTGATGACACAGAAGGCATTGTGATAATAAAAAACTATTTTAGGATACGTGCAACCCAAACCAAACTGCACTATGACCACACTCACTATATCCTCTGCTACTTTACTGGATGTTGAGTGGCTGAAGTTCATTACACCTTCTCTTAGCATTTTGGAAAGTATTCTCTGCTTATTTGTGCAGGCTTCTATTGGCACCCACAGTGGGACTTTCATTTGCCATACTAAATTGGTCTGCCTGTCAGGTAGCTTTTAGGTCACCAAGACACAGAAGCAAAAGGCAGAGCGCCCGCATAAAAAAAATCCTGCCTTTCTGCTTAGGTTAGGCCAGAGCTGCTGCAGGAACATGGAGCCCCAAGGCCCGTACCCCCACTTTACTACATGAGGTAAGGAAATGCAGTTTTTCCCTGTTCGACTTGTTTCAAACAGATGGTTGTGCTATGAAAAGAACAGAACAAATGGTTTTGTTTTAGTAAGTAGTGTTTCTTTAACCCATATTCATGAGCACAAAAGTCAGGAAAGAGCATCTAGCTGGATTGCTTCTCCCATGCTAATCATTCATGTTAATCCTCATTCTATTTCTGGGTTCCATATTCAGAAGAAATATACTGTTAGCCTGACTTGTCTTCTGGAGTAGCTTTGGGAAAATGTCCAAGTATTTTGTAGCAATATCTTGTATCCACAAAGGTACAATTCGGAGTATCTGCATCTTGATGTACACCTACAGCATGATAGGCATGAAATGTGTAGCTGATGTTCCTGAGTGATTGAGTGACAGAAGTTGTACAAGTTTTAAGCTGGAAAATAATACTCATTAGAAGAAAATAGACACTCAAAATTTTTGCTTGATCCTGTTTATGCAGCATGCAAGATCAGGATTAACACAGTTAATATTAAATCCTATCTAGGCCTGCTAGCTGTGATCAGTCCTACAGTACCTACGCCCAGTGAAGCTGTTCTCAATGTCAGTAAAGACTTTTTTTAACCAAGAAACAGGTGTTGCTTTCCATAGGGATGCAAATCAGTAATTTTATAGTTCCTTTAACATTTCAAGTGTAAAAACAAAAGGTTGAATCCAAGAAGACAACTGTCATTTTTACCACCGAATGCAAACATTGCTATTATCAATACACACCTTTCCTACAAGAAAGGAAGTATAACTGAAATCCAGTCCTCTGACATAGCTTGCAAGGCCAATCACGTCTCCTTTAGACTAATGCACAGCACATACTGATATGCTACATATACGTTAAACGCAGTCAGTTTAGCAGACTATGGAATCTGAAGTTGCACTTCTCCCTAGGCAAGGTGTCTCGCTGTAAGAAATGTAAGCTTTAGTGTTAAACCTAACCATCAAAAGTAATTCAGTTCTCTCACATAAGAGCTATCTGATTTAGGAATATAAACAGATTTAAGTACATGATTTTAGGTACAGACATCAGACTTCTGGCATCTGTATTTTCACCCTGGCTGTCTCCAGCCCAGGAAGCAGACAAGATTCCAGCTGGCACACCTAGGCTGCACCAGCACCACCGTGGAGGGCTCAACGGGCACTCTGTGTCACATTTCATCAAGATACTGGCTTTGAAGTTGGCCACACAAACCTACCTGCTCACTGCCTGCCGTACATCCTGACTGTTGCCTGTAAAACACAAAGTCTGTTTCTGACAATACTATTTCTATATCACTTTTGCTCTACGGCCTGTTAAAGTTTCAGAAGAATGACTTCCCTTATAGATAATCCTGTAAGACATCTTGCAACAGCTGGCATTCCTGGGTTTGTTAAAAAGTTTATAAAGCAAAATAGAGCAAAAAAAATCAATACTAAAATGGCATTTTAAAAGTGAAGGGAAGGAAATTTGGCTTTGATCTTAAAATGATTACCACTTTCTTAAAAAAGAACGGCTCCTTATTTTTTGCATTTACGTCAAACACAAAGACAAAACCCAGAATGTGCATCCAGGCTTTTCTAGGATTCAGATATGCAGCTTAGATTTGCGCTTGCCTTTGCCAGCAGTGTACATTTTTATTTTAATAAATACCTCATCTATGTGCATTCCTGCATAATGGATAGTTTTCCTTGTTTTGGTTACTTATGTTTAGTTTTCTGCAAATTGCCAAATACACATACAGGGCCTACACAAACAGATCCACACACTGATAGAAACTGAAATCTCAGCTAAGTGTGGGAAAAAGACTGCTTACATTTTTCCCAAAGATAAAAAAAATAATTCTCAACTTTACTTTTTGATACTATATCTACTTATGCAACAGTTTCATTATGACTTTAGAAATTCAGCAACAGAAAGGCAAAGGGCCAGCTAATCAACATTTCTGCTGTTTACAACATTGTGTGATGTTACTTCTGGGAATGGCTATCAGTTGCTACTTTATTAAGTTATTTTAAAGGATACCTGCTGGCACAGTATCTGTCCATTATTCACAACATATTTTAAGTAACATTATGAATATTGCAGTAGTTTTTCATCATGTTTCAGAAGTTTCCTGAAGAGATCTTTTGATAAGTTTCATATACTTTGTAGTATACCTTGCAAATCCTAAGTATACCTTTAGAAAAAGCCCAGAAGTAACACCACTTCTCAAAGAAATAAGAACACTGATTAAAAAATATGCATCTTTACAGGGGCTCCATGAAATTCTTGTTATACTACAGGGACCATATCCTCCATGGGTCAGATAGGATGCTACAAGTTTGACATGAGTTTCTGAAACTCAATGTGTACAACTGAAAATTAATTTAATAACAGAGGAAAACACAAAAAGTAAGCCAAGAAAGAGGTATTAAACAGTTTTGCTTAGCTTGTGCCATGCTGTTTGTGATGTTATCAATACAGTGTAAGAGCAAAGGACACATATTAAAGCACTGCAAAGGCAGAAAAGCAGAATGCTACATGGACAACAGCAGTAAAAGCTAGATTTGGGCATGTAATGGGTGCCATTTTCACCTAGTTTTATCTATATTCAACTACAGGTTTTTGTTGTTGTTGTTTTTAAATAAAGCCCCAAACTCTCCCAAAAAGTCTTTTGCTCGTTTTCTATTTTGCTGCAAAGTCCATCTAAAAGAACTGCCAGCAGTCTGGTTAGCAACAATATCAGCAACTAACACTGAGTTCTTGGTGGCATTCACTCTGTTACTTGACAGGTTTAGCTAATTTTGCTTTATTAAGATCCTGTTATCTGCATAACAAGATTAGGACCTCATTTTATCTAATTTATCATTTATTTCTTAATCTTGAGGCCAGCTGTTGCAGTTTCATGGTAGATAATTCATTGTTCTTTGTGTTGTCTAACAAATCAGCTTTGGACATCATTCAACCATTGCAGCAAAGTCTGCTCAAGCTTTAACAGAGTCAGATCTGTTGCACCAATAGAGAATAACCAGATAAAAGGGAGAAACCTGCCTAATGTCTCTGTGCCACTTTGATCCAGCTAGAGAATGGACGACACGTGTCTCTGCAGACTCCTCTCTGGGATGCTTTGAAGCACATCTACTCTTTTAAACAGATTCTCTTAATTAGGTGAAACACTACCCCTTATGAGAAATTTCTTTTGAAAGCAGGAGGAACCCCTCCCTCAGACTCTCAGCTGTAGTAACTGTGTCAGGCTAGTGGTCCCTTGTAAGCTCCGCAATGCTGGTTTCGTGTTTTTTTTTTTTTCCTTCCTGAACACACTGATTGGGCTCTGTATCTGAAGATGCAATCCATGGGGAGCTAAGGAATGTAAAATAACTGGGAAAAATAAAGTAAGTGAAAAGTAGACAGAACAAATGTCCTAGGCATTATATTCTATGTTAATAATTACCACAGATTCTTACTTTTAATGAGGACACCACCTGTTTTGACAAAAACTTGAAAAGCAGGAGGGATTCTGGAATGCCATATCCATCCAGTCACAATTTCTTTTGAGATTAGATCTGAAAGAAGTGTCAGAGAATTAATCTGTAGTCCCACCAGACACACAGGAAGAAGTAGTCTGTACAGGTGAGAGAATGCACATGAACAGGTATCCAATAAGTGTAAGTGCTAGCTTCTTTCCTGGGAGTTTTGGACCAGAGAACCCACAGCGATGCAGTAGATAAACAGCCTAGCTTAGAACTGCTAGAATTCTAGAAGATACGAGTTATTTACACACCATCTGTAAATATGTTGTAAAAATGTTACTGCCATCCTAATCAACTTGGTCAAGATGTTTTCCAGAGCAACCATTAGAAGCAGCAATGGAGCACTACACCAGAGCCGCGCTGCCCCCTTTTGCCATGCATCTGGTAGCTGGCTGGATAGCCACGTGCAGACAGTTACAGCCCTGGGGTGCTCTGCAGCTCCTTCCCTCCCAGCAGCTCCCCAGCTTCCCCCTGCCCCGACCTCTCGGTCTGTCCTTCGCTCAGCCCCTTACACAGCTTCGGGCACACACTGCGATTCCCCCAGGGAAGACTGACCCACTTAGAAACCAGGCTCGCAAAGGGGCACCTAAAACCCCGTAACTTACAGACAAGCTTAGGAAGAGTTTGACAGGAGAGCTGGTGAGTGTACAACACATTTCTTAACAAAGACAACGCTGACCAAGTGATCCGTTCCCATTTCCAGGGTACGGCTTCCCTGTGAGGCGGGTAGCACACAGCTCCAGCAGGGCCCTCCTGCACTGGGGCAGCTGGTAGTTGTACGAGATTTAAGCCTGAGAGACTGAAGTGCAGCTGACTGGTTCTGGTGCTTGGTAGGCATGACAACTTCTCTTGTGATTAATTCTGACAATAATTTAGTTTTAGGATCCTCTGACAAAAGTCTTGGCTGCTACAATATTAAACAAGAGATAAATTCAAGGAAATATATGTGCTATTTTTTTTTAAATCTTCATAATATTGCTAGATTAAGATCTCAATTCAGAAAGCACTGACATTTAGAAGCATTACAGTTTTTGTCAGAACACAGCACAAGTATTTTATGGTTCCTAGGACCAATCCTGGATAACTATATACTGTGTTTTCTGATCAGATTTCTCCCAGTAGAGAACTCTGGCCCTAATTTTACAGCTGCTTTGCAATTTAAGCAGAATTCCAGAAAGCAATTAGCTGTAACCATCAAGACCCAAGACCTTTTTCACCGAGCACCACCCTTGTGTGCCTGTGCCCATCCTCTTAGATATTGTAATCTCAAAATTCAGAGCTAACCATATACAGCTTTCTACCCGCCGTGGAGACTTACTGCTCAAGCCATACGGAAATGACAGCCACAATTAATTCAATGCAAATTATGTTATAGGCATCAGTGCAGACAGCTTCAGCTCTGCAACAGCCAAAGACTGCTCTAGATACCAGCTTGTTTTCACCTTTCTATTAGAATTTTTCCCTATATAAATTATCATTATAACCACCAGGTGCAATGCCGCCTTTCCTCCCTCTGCATGCTGACATTTGGAACTCAACTTTTAAACTCAAGAAAGGTGATCAGCGGTGGGGAGAAGACACTGCACACTGAAAACAAGGACAAGAATTACTGACTGGAAACATTATAAATGAAGAATAAATAAATACCAGCCTGTCCTACTGGAAGCCAAATCAAACCATAGTTGTTCAAGGCAGATTCCAGGTGGCACAAACACACTGGCACAACTCAGCTAACCTCAAAACACCCAATATCTTTGACATATATTCTTAAGCTGAGGAGGTTCGAGACATTACTAATATCTATGCATCTCTACTGCCATATATAGTCCAGCATAAAGTACTGGGCATAGTAAGGAAGCAAGTGCACTAGGGAAGATGTGTAAGTGCCATCCCTGCAAAGAGGTAACCTTCAGGGAGTGACAGAGCTGGAAAATGGATGTGGGTGTTTTAAGCCACATCTGAGACTTCACCGGACATACCCATTACAAACCGAGGTGATAGCCCCCACATCAGGCACAGCACAATTAACAGGGGGAGTGTTGGCAATCACACTTCACCTGCCCCTCCTGGTACTTTCCGAATCAGCTGGCCAATGTCAAACAACCTAGCACTACACATGCTAACAAGAGATACTTATAAACACCTCATCTTACAACATTCTACATGGTGAAGACAAACATCTGGCTGAACTATTTTCTGCCCTATGAAGGAAAAAGGTAACAAAAGAAAAAAATAATTAATAGTTCGAGGCAATTTCTTGTTCGGAGATAGTAAGTGTAGAGGAAGGTTCATTAGAAAAAAATTGCTGAGGCAGAAATACCTCAATGAGTGAGAAAATGTCTAGTTTATATCCCATAGTTTAGAGATAAGAAATGAGATAAGTAAGGAGTGTTTTCCTACAAATAATCATCTACTTTTCTTCTGCAAAAACAAACAATGCTATTCACACTTGGCATTTGTATTTCTTAAGAGGTACTACAGATGAGCTAATTTATTGTGATATAGTTGACCCTTTTTCAAGAATAATAAAACTTCTTCCTTTACACACTAATAGAAGTTCAGTATAAACTGCTGTCAAAACATGCTACCCCAAACATAGTCCTTAAATAGCTCTCCCTGCTGAATTCAGGCTTCGACAGGACTGGACATTCCAACTACAGACCATCACCAACATAGTTGTCCAAAGGGCAGAAGAGTGCCATCGAGTCTTGGTTACCCTGCGTTCTCAACCTTCCTTCCCTTCCTCTCAGCTTAAATTGGAGGTGCAATAGGGATGAAAATAAACATTAATTTGATTTCAGTGCAACTACTGAAGTAGGATAATTCTTATGTATTCTGGGAAAGGAAAAGCAGGCTCCATTTGAAAACAGAAATGAACAGAACCAGTAATTGCAAACTACCTGCTTTCTGCCAGGCATCCCCCTAAGGCTCAAGTTACTCACATCGCATATTTGCGCTTGTCTACACTGACTCCTGTTGTGCCACCAGCACTCAGGGCACAGCAAGTGACGATGGTGTCACCTGTAGGAAGACTGTGCTGCCAACATTTAGAAAGGCACTGAATCCCATGAACAAAACAAACGAAGGTGAAAAAACCACTTAAGTAATCATGAACACTCCCTTGAAAAGACAGAACAATAATTATGTGCTATAACTGTACGAAAAATAGAACCATTATGGCAAGCCATTACCTATGCATTTAAACCTTCTACTGCCTGAAGAGCACATGAATGGAACTGGTCATGCCATCGTTTTCAGCAAAACTAGATATTTAAAATTAAATAACATCCACCTTTTTGTTATAATCTAATACCTTTGCATCCAGAGCAAAGAAGAAGAAAGACTACTTAGACAAGTGAATAATGTTTAAGTGATAAAGGAAGATCACCTCTGATGAAAGCCAGCAAAATGAGAAGGAAACATGTCAAGTCAGGAGAAAGACAGGAAACCTTTAATATGAGTGTAGTGGTGCTCGCTCTGCTCGAGGTTTGTCTCGCTTGCAGAGCTATGCCATCAGGCCACCCACTGGAGTTCTTCAGTTCTTAAATCCCCTCCAGCCAGTGTTTGGCTACAGGAGTCAAGTCAGGGAACAGCAAAACCCAAGAGCCAATGTTATACTTTATACTGCTCAGTTTTCCTAAGAAACGTGGGTAGAATAAGCCACGAAGTGAAAACACAAGGATACAATTGCCTTCCCCCCCCACACACCCCCAAAGTAGGCTACATCCTTTTCTGAGATAGTTAGCCTGAAGATAAACTGTTAAGCTGTTCAGCTGTACTTTCAAGTGTCCATAATTGTTAAAATTAAAAGACTGGAAAAGAAAATAAGGTCACTTTATGCCTTTGCACAAACAGTGCTTGCAATAAACATTGCAAGCTGGCTTGAAGTTTGCAGAGGTGAGGCACTCCACATTATTCTAAAGTGATGGGCTAAGGGCTTTCCAGGCAGTAACACTGAGCTTCTGTAATGTTTTCCTGACTAGAGCTAAAAACTTCTCGTAAGAAAGCCAGTGTCAAAAACCTCTTGCTGCAGTAACCTCACCCCCATTCAGGTGGCCAACAATAGCACAAGAATATTGCTAGGGTGGCAGTTCTGTGGGTTTTTTTGTTTGTTTGCTGGGGGGGGGGGGATTTTATTTATTTATTGGTTGCCTGTTTTAATTGATAGAAGAATCCTTTCACCATCGTCCTACACCTTTTGGAACAGAGCTGGATTGCAGCAGTCAGTTTACCCACTAAGATCAAACGGCCGCAGAACCAGACACCAAGTAATGCTCCACCAGTGACAACAGGATTAGCACTGCCACGGCACAGCCTGTGGGCTCAGCAACATCTCAGTTACACAGGTGAAAGCATTGTTATGGATTCTTAACATAAACATTTCTATTAGTAAACGTAAATAATGTATCAAGTTGGATTTCTGTTCAAGTATATACAATCCCAGTTAGTCATCAAGCAATAGATTATGACCTTACGTGCAAAATAAGTTGTGTTCATCTGCTTTTAATGAAGCACAGGCATCTCTGCACTCTTTCCACGTCACAGTGCTGTGGGGCACTTCGTTGAATGCTAGGAAAGGTTGGGCAGTTAAAATTCGTCTTATTTTTCATTTCATAATTCTGGTCAAGCGTTTTTTAGATTTTGTTCTAAATAAATGAGTGAAGTTTCTGCTTACCACACCTTCTCGTACAGAAAGAGGTAGCGAACCTTTTCATACAAGCAGATGAGGACAGACGAACTGCATGGCAGGGGCTTCACACTCCTATATTATATGGGGGGAGTTATTCAGCAGGGACACTTTACTGCAAATGAGTAAAAAGATTTCTAAGACCTAACAAAAAACTTCTGTTGCCTTAATCATTAACTTCTGGCAGTTCTTTTTCTTAAATATCAGGCAACTGGAGACACGGCACATAAATGAAGCAGAAAAAAAATCTCAAATACCATGAACATTTCTATAGATTAAATAGAGAGCCACAATATTTTATACCTTGTATTTTTTACATTTCCTGGCAGGATTCTTTTTTTCAGAGCGCAGACACTTCCGCTTTCTCTTCCCACTGCTTCCAAACGTTGTTTTCCCCTGCTTCTCAACTCCTCTGTCTTCTTCACAACTGCAGCTTAACTACACAAACCAATTAATGTGAATCCACTGTGCTTCCACCTACTGCTCAAAGCACAGAGTTAGACATGAGGGACTTGCTCAGTGCTATACAGAGATTCCCGTTACAACACACTAAAATGCATAACTGCTACTCCAAAGACAGTTAAGGTTTCTAAACAACATAGTTACCTACATCATTAACCAAGCGTTTAATTAAGAATAACAGCACCTGGGGTAACAGTTCACATAGCATCTTTCAATTGTCAAGGACAAAACTGGGTATGTCACTGAGTCTCAGCTTTAGCCCAGGGAATTATTTGTATACATACACATTTTTGACAATTAAGTTATAATTTGATAACTAGATCTGCAAATATCACACGTGGGGTCAGCAAAGAACAAAATTCTACTTCTTTGTATTGTCCCAGTACTCTTCAGCATGGTATGCACTACATTCTCCTTACCTCACCTGCAGTGGTTTCCCTTCACTGTGCCAAATGGTGTTTTATTAAAAGCAGTATGCTAGGTTTTAAGTTTTACGTGTGATTGGAACACTATCTGTATACAAAAATATTAGCCAAAATTTTTACCTGACCATTTCCACAAAGAGCCAGTCAATGTACTTATTTTCACCTTGTATTCCTAAACATTTTTACAAACTCTTAATACATGCAAGCATCTCTGAAAATGCCTGGAGAAAAAGCACGCTGACTGTTTAAACACTCACAGGCAATTCAGCAATTGCTTCTGACGTTATCTCACCCGTCACTAAATGTCACAAAATTTTGGTATCAATAGCATAATGCTTTAATATGGTATCATCTATATACAACATGCCTTAGTTAGAATCATAGAATATCCCGAGTTGGAAGGGACCCATAAGGATCATCAAGTCCAACTCCTGGCACCGCACAGGTCTGCCCAAAAGTTGAGACCATGTGACTCAGTGCACAGTCCAGTCGCTTCTTAAATTCAGACAGGCTTGGTGCAGTGACTACGTCCCTGGGGAGCCTG